>NC_091133.1:133275805-133398305 GCF_040183065.1 Periplaneta americana | reverse complement strand
CTTTGTAGACAGCTATAAAACTTACAGAAAGTAGTTGTACGATCTATAATCGACATTTTTATACCACCACTAACTGTCAATTCTGGGAAATAAACATGGTTAAATGATGAACTCTATTTTTTCCTTCATTTCGTGATACTGATTGATTATCCTTGCGACACTTAAAGCAATGATTCATTATTTTGGAAGAAATTACACTTAATATAAAGAAATGTAAGCGAATTAGAAACCCTGCCAATTTTATTTGTTGCCTAATAAATTTGTCCAGCAATATCAAAGAATTTCAAAATATTTCCACTTGCATAGCCTACTGTAATTTTTCACCTGACATCTATTCCGCAAATAATTGACAATATATTTTTTTTCCGATTGTGCCAGGTAAGGTTTCTTTGAAGTCAGTCTAAATGTCTTCAAGTTTAATACTATTGCATGTTTCAGAAATTTATTCATGCCTGTGGAATGTCATTAGCCTTTCCCGTTTTAGTTTTATACATTTTTAAAAAGTCGGTTAATTTTTGTTCTTGATTTCATCCAGTGTTCTATGACGTGTGTTAATTAGTATTATTTCAGTTCTACTTGCAATTTTCAGATCCACTTTAAACCTATCTACTAGCCTTCAATAAGGATCCCAGAATACAATTTTTGTCTCTCCGATTTCGACTGTTTTCCAAACTTCGCTTCTATTGTTTATTATTTTCAATATAATAAACAATTACTTCCTGTATCAATTGTTTCAATCGACAATTACATGACTGGAAAAGCCGTATTCTCTTCCTTTGTTGTACATTATTTAACATGTAGAAGGTGAATAGGCCTAGTATGACTCCGCTAATGTTAAATTGCTTTCTGCCATTTGAAGTCAGAAATTTTACGATATAATCATATTAAGGGGAGAGGATGGTATTTTTTGGTAAAAAATGAGTAAATTTTCAAAACAAAAAAAAAATCTTTAAAATACCCTGTGGTATGTGTGGAATTCATAGCATAACATTTTGTGGGTATTTGTATCCTTATCAGATGTTGAGTCGTCATTTTTAAACTTCCTGCGTTATGGTTTTTTAAATCACTCGCTCACTTTTATTGTTTCCGGTAAATTAAATTTTCAAACATTTTTTTTCTTTAAAATACACTTTGATATGTGTGGAATGCATTGCATAACACTTTGTGGGTATTTGTGCCCTTATCGGATGTTGAGACGTCATTTTTAAACTTTCTGCGCTATGAATTTTTAAATCACACGCCCGCTTTTATCGGTTTCCAGTAACTTCATTTTTTTTTTGCTACATTGCCAAACAAAAATGGATATCATTTCTGAATTATTAAAGATACATGCATAAAATTTAGAACACACATTCTTTAGACAAAGGAAACTTTTCTCTGTAACAGAATTTTGTTAATTGATTTCATTTTAAAAATACTTCCGTTTGTTTGCAAGAAAGGAAATCAGAAAATTGTTATTAAATTTTAATTGTTTATTTTACAAACGTAGGGACTAATATTAAAATTCTGTTACAGACACATTGTAGAACATGATTTTGCAAATACATTGCAAAAAACTATTTGAATCTATCTTTAAAAACGGTTTAGATATATCGGTTTTAGTACAATCCTGCATTGGGTACATTTTTTTTTCAAATTTGGGCCCCCAAATAATTTTTTTTCGAAATATTTTTATTTGGTTGAGCTGCCACAGCTATGAACTCTCTGCATACAAAAAATTAATATTTTACAACAAATAGGGAAAAAGTTTTAAGAAATAAATCCTCTCCCCGTAAGCTATGATGCTTATCTTTGCATATTTCAGTGTCGAAGGCACATCACTTATGTCCAGTGCTGTATTTATAAAAATAAAAGTAAGTACCCTGGCTCTGGAATTTTGAAGCATTAGCTACTGGGCCAAGCATAAGATAGACTACTGGTCCGTTCAATTTGAACAGAACCGATTGGTTACATATAGGAAACAAAACTGGAGCGACTTCCTGGTAGCAAAACAAAGAGGTTGTTAGATCTGTGGAGTAGACTTCAGAATAAAATTGTTTAAATATGAATAAAATATGACTTTTTAAATACAAAATTTGACGATAATATGAAAATCAGAAAAGTGCGTGGCATCGCCCGGCCTGGAAAAATATTACCTTGGGGTCGCCAGGGTACGCCAGGCTTGAAATACACCCCTGCTTACGTCGCAGGTCATCTGATTTTTTAGTAGTCCAAAATCACAAAAACATTCACAAAATATTTAATAATTTCTGCTAATATACGTCAGAAACATTCTGCTCGTTGCTTGTTATTTCTATGCTTAAAAATTACGATACCTACTTGGCACGGATTTTCAGTATGTTTTTAAGCTTTTAGTGGGGATTTTTACTTTCGACTTTACTACAAACCTCTTTTAGCCTACTTTAATAATAATAATAATAATAATAATAATAATAATAATAATAATAATAATAATAATAATAGCCTACTTACTTACTGGCTTTTAAGGAACCCGGAGGTTCATTGCCGCCCTCACATAAGCCCGCCATTGGTCCCTATCCTGAGCAAGATTAATCCAGTCTCTATCAACATATCCCACCTTCCTCAAATCCATTTTAATATTATCTTTCCATCTACGTCTCGGCCTCCCCAAAGGTCTTTTTCCCGCCGGCCTCCCAACTAACACTTTATATGCATTCCTGGATTCGCCCATACCTGCCACATGCCCTGCCCATCTCAAACGTCTGGATTTAATGTTCCTAATTATGTCAGATGTATAATACAATGCGTGCAGTTCTGTGTTGTGTAACTTTCTCCATTCTCCTGTAACTTCATCCCTCTTAGCCCCAAATATTTTCCTAAGCACCTTATTCTCAAACACCCTTAACCTACGTTCCTCTCTCAAAGTGAGAGTCCAAGTTTCACAACCATAAAGAACAACCGGTAATATAACTGTTTTATAAATTCTAACTTTCAGATTTTTTGACAGCAGACTAGATGATAAAAGCTTCTCAACCGAATAATAACAGGCACTTCCCATATTTATTGTGTTTAATTTCTTCCGGAGTATCATTTATATTTGTTACTGTTGCTCCAAGATATTTGAACTTCTCCACCTCTTCAAAAGATAAATTTCCAATTTTTATATTTCCATTTCGTAATAATAATAATAATAATAATAATAATAATAATAATAATAATAATAATAATAATAACAATAATACATGTGACTTTAACAGGAAAATATAAATTTTGTTATTTGGTAACACTGAAAATAATATATATAATACAGCCTGACCGTTTGGGAAGACATAAATTAAAATGACTATACAATTTCTAATGGGGTGCTGTAGAATTCATTTCAGTTGCAATGTAATATTGAAGCACGAGAGGTTTGTATCATCATTGTTATCGCATAAGAAACAAAAGAAGTTACTTAGCAACGACCGAATAAACGAAATGTTTGTTGAATAGATGGGTATTTTCTGATGAAGCAACCTTCCATATCAGTGGGCGAGTGAATACCCATAATGCAATCAAATAAGGACGTGAAAATCCGCATGTCTAATATGAACCGGAACGGGTTAGTCCTAAAGCTAATGTTTGGTGCGCGGGAAATAGATATAATCTGTATGGATCGTTTACCTTCGCAAAGGAAACAGTTCGATCAAGACTATTCCTGGACATGTTGAAAAACTTTTTCGAACCACAACTTCAACAGGAAAACAACATGGGTATTATCTTCCAACAGGATGGTGCACCACCTCATTGGGCAACAGATGTCCGTGATTATCTGGATGACACATATGGTAACAACTGGTGAGGTAGAGGAGGGCCAATTATGTGGCCTCCAAATTCCCCAGACCTGACTCCACCTGATTTCTTTCTCTGGGGTTTTGTGAAGAATGATGTTTATGATCTCAGAGCAAAGAATTTCTCAGTTTTTGAGTAAATTATCCCTGAGACGTTAGACCACAAGTGGGAGGAATTAGCCTTGAAGTATGAACTGTGTGGCGTTCGCGATGGTGGGCACGTTGAGGTCTAATTTTGACAGAACTCTCATTCTTCTAGAATGCATATATAAATTGTTTAACAATAAATAGCAAGAGTTCACATTTTGTCACTTTTTTATTTTACGTCTTCCCAAACGGTTTATTCTGTTTGGTTAAGTGAGATATGGTCCACTTTGCAATAGGTCCATTCTACGAAAATGTCGAACGTTTACAAATGTCCACATAGAAAATTCGTCCATGCCATAAAAATGTCCTTACCTGAAAAATCCAATTTCAGCAAGTCCTCTTCTTAAAAATGCCCTACGTTTAAAAATGCCCACAAATAAATTCGTCCATTTCCCTAAAATGTTCGACAAGGAAAACTGCAAGGAAAGTGCCGAGAAATTTGTTGTCATTTCAATTATGTTATACATATTACATATGTAATACAAGAGCTATATCTATTGTTAAAAAATAATATCTCATTATATATATAGTGCGGTAAGTATTTTCAGTGTTATTTGCAGTTAGGTAATATACTAAAACTTTCCACTCCAAACTACTATACAAAACTTCCAACAATCCCATGCACTGTGAAAAGCTGAAAGAATTTAGTACAGTCTTAAACGTAGCATAGCAACACTGAAAATCGTGTCATTGGCAGCCAAAAGTTCTAAATTTCTATCGGTGGCAAACATTAACACTCGTCCTTCGTCATTAACACCTGAATCAAAGAACATAAAATTTTCTCCCCTCAATGTTTTGTTGTAGGGTTCAACAATGTCAATTTCTCTTATTGATTGAGGAAGTGGAGGACGATTTAGCTCCGCTGATAAGGAACCATTCTGATTACTGCATTTCTTTGTGGAAGACTTACGATAATTTCTTCGCTATGAACTCCAGCAAGTTCCTATCTGACAACAGAGCCAGGAGGTTAGTTAGTAACTCATCTCTGTTGAACAACCTTGCATGTTGGGCCTTTTTGTATGGACTTTTCGTATGATGGTCCTTTTCATATGATGGGCTTTATAATATGATGGACCATATAGATGTCGGGCTTTTTCACACCATGGACAAATTGTCTGTAGGACTTGAAATGTTGGACTGTTTAGTTTGTGGACATTTTTTGTGGATCTTATAACCTGGAAGCCTCTGTATAATCCACGCTTATTTGATTGTTGCTCATCTACTACAGGTAAGCATCTATGTAATGACCCTCAAGATGCACGTGTACTGTATAAAAAAGCATTACTTTCAGAGACAAATGTAAGATTTATGTTAAATTTCGCTCCTTAAAATTGAAATGAAAAGTGGTTGTTAAGTGGGCTGAGACCTCTTTTTCTTTCTCCTTCTTCTATCGCATGGTAAAACATTTTTCTTCAAACTATTCCATTAGGGAACTAAATTTTACTTGCACGTTATAAAGGAAGTCAAGGCCTGTACGTATGAATAATCTATATCAGGAGAGGGTTGTCCATTTTTGTAGAGATGAAACTATTACAAAAGTCCCCGATTACTCGTACTTTTGTTAATAACATTACAGTCTTAAAATATCAAAGTATTGAATGTGAATATTTGTTGCTTTTTATGCTTATTTTCTTATGCTAGACTGAAGCAGACATATTTCCGAATATTACACAAAATAGATTCATCATACACTAAACAGAAAGCACAAGGTTTTTAGATAGCAGCCAACACAAGTATCCGCTGGGTAAAGGAATCGATAGAAATAAGTCATGTTACTGATTACAGACCAGGGTAAAGTGAAGGGGACACGAAATTGGATCTAAAATTTCTTTGTCTTGTCTTTTTAAGAAGCACGATAAGAGAAAACTGCTGTGTATATACAGTAAAAGGAAAAAGAAATGAAAAAATCACCAAATGTGTCGTATACAACGATACAATTACCACATCGAGTACATAAATAAATAAATTCATTAATAATAAGTTTATTGCTAGAAGGAAGATACACTTTCTGTATAAAATCTCTCTAGCATCCCCAGAAAGAGTACATACTCGTGCTCTGGGAGCATTCCACAAAATTTTAACATAAATATTTCATTAATCAGCAGAATAAAAAAGTAAAAAAAAAAGAGAAAAAAGACAGATATTACAATAATTTGAAATTTATATTTTCTTCCTAAACAATAATCTTAATTGATTCTTTTTAAATAAGCGGCGTTAGCAAATTATAGGCCTATTTTGGGAAATTTAGCTGTTATCTTGTTATGAAGTCTTGGACAAAAGCCGCTACTTTAATTATTATAAGCTGCAGTTGTGGTAATTAGGTTTTGTCAAGCATATGTTGTCTGATCTTTTAGTTTTATATTTATGTGAATACAAATTAAATATATTTCGGTTTTGTGCCTCAAAATGAATGCCAATTTAGCAGCAGTTAGAGGAGTAACTGGTCGCTCTTTGGACGGATCCCGGTGCAGACATGGCAGCCCGGAGACTGAAACCCTTGCCCACGTCCAAGGTCAGTGTAACAGAGGTTTACTCCTCCGAAATGCCAGACACCATCATGTTCGATCCTTAATTGCAACTGCTTTAAGGAAAAAAGTCTTGGACAGTAGAAGAGGAAGTCTTTTGCCTTGCTACTAATGGCTCCTCTAGACGTATTGACATCATAGCGTATTCCCAGACTACCAAGAAAGGTTATATAATTGATCCTACCATAAGGATTGAAACGGGGAATAGCCAGCCGGAGGATGTCAATCAAGAAAAGATCAACATTTATCTGCCAACAGTTGATTACTTCAAAGCAAAATACCAGCTTGAAGACATTGAGATGATTGGTCTTCTTATTGGAGCTCGTGGTGTGATTCCCAAGTTCTTTGAAAGCTTGAGGAAGACTTTTGAACTGCCACAGACACTTACTGCTGACATCATAACTTCAGTTTTGAAACGCTTTTGCCAAATTCTGAGTTATCATATTCACTCTATTTAATTTCTTTTTCTTCACTTTATAATTCATATATATTTATTTTAATTTTCTGTCAACAAATTTATGTAAACATTTAATATTGTAAAATTCATGTAGGAGACTATACTGAGTCCTTCTGGGCTACCTCCAATGGAAGGCAGTTAACAATTGAAATTTAAATAGTAGTAGTAGTAGTAGTAGTAGTAGTAGTAGTAGTAGTAGTAGCAGTAGCAGCAGCAATTCTTTTCTTTCATCTGATATTCCTTAATATAAATTGGAAAGTCCAGAGCTTATAAAGTTTCTTACAAAATACACACACTTTTTCTCAGAAGAATCAACATTAAGAAAAATCGATGTTCCTGCTTATTACGAAGAAATGTTAGAAAAGATCAGAGCAGAATCTCATATATATATATATATATATATATATATATATATATATATATATGGGACGAATCACCGGACTCTAGCGGTAGGAAAGTGTGGCAGGTGTGCTAGAAAATAATGAAATTGTTTCCAAGCCGTGTTTTCTATTAGCATGTAGAAAAATATCAGTATCGAACCATGTAACAATGGCTCGCTTATTCAATAAATCTCTGCAGTTGTCATGACCGAATGGGGTCAAATTTAAGTCAGAACAGTGGTTGAATTTTCTACGAACAATTCCAGTATGAAATGGAAATGGCATTTATATCAGCGTGTACGAAGAAATTCAAGATAATGCAAGTGACACATTTTATAACATGAAGCTGTATATTCGTATCTTTTATTTTATTTTTCAACACATATTTGTTCGCAATGCGCAACACTGTCACTTGTTTATTTTGACGTAGCAATAACCAGAGCATCGCACTCGACCGCAATGGAAAATATTATTGAAATTATTTAAAGCACTTTGTCGAAAACAATGTACTCTGGTTAAATTAAAAACGGATGAAAATATTTATAGAACGCTTAAAATTATGTAATCCAGATTACAAAGGATAACGGTTGTTATTCCAACGAGTTGCGATGATGGGACTAAAGGGTGCTTAAAGCGGGGATATAAAAATACATCGGGTCCGTGCGCCACTCGTCAAAATAAAACTCAGCTTTTTAATTATTAACATCAAACAAATTTGTGATTAGTATTCCTGAAGCAAGACTTCACTTTTACAATTTCAACGTACGATTTTATTACGAAATAATAGTCACAAAATATTTGGATTTATATTATTACTCTAAGTGTATTTAAAATTATGTCGAAGTAATTACGAAGTACTGCCACTCAAATCTATTTTCATATAACAGAAGTTCTTAGTGTGGCAAACAGAAGGCAATGACACCAAAAGACAAAAATTACCATTTTGAGTGAATTAAAATAAAAATATGAAGGCAATATAAGAACTATAGGCCGATCAAAGAAACATCCACAACTTTAAAAACTATTTATTGATGATTATGAATAGGGACTGTATTTTGTCCCAGGAGGTTACAAGATTAAGTATTACTGGAGTTTTTAACTAGAAGACGCACGTGCATCTAGCAAGAGAAGTACTTGACTGACGGCTCACGCGACTCTTATTTCGTAAAGTGGGACAGAACAAAAGGTGGCCCAATTTACAATTTAAATTATTTAAACTATGTACACTATGTATGTATGTATGTATGTATGTATGTATGTATGTATGTATGTATGTATGTATGTATGTATGTAAAATGTTATGTTTTATTTAACGACGCTCGCAACTGCAGAGGTTATATCAGCGTCGCCGGATGTGCCGAAATTTTGTCCCGCAAGAATTCTTTTACATGCCAGTAAATCTACTGACATGAGCCTGTCGCATTTAAGCACACTTAAATGCCATCGACCTGGCCCGGGATCGAACCCGCAACCTTGGGCATAGAAGGCCAGAGCTATACCAGCTCGCCAACCAGGTCGACGTATGTATGTATGTACAGTATGTATTAATTTATTTTATTTTATTTGGTTATTTTACGACACTGTATCAACATCTTAGGTTATTTAGCGTCTGAATGAAATGAAGGTGATAATGTCGGTGAAATGAGTCCGGGGTCCAGCACCGAAAGTTACCTAGCATTTGCTCGTATTGGGTTGAGGGAAAACCCCGGAAAAAATCTCAACCAGGTAACTTGCCCCGACCGGGATTCGAACCCGGGCCACCTGGTTTCGCGGCCAGATGCGCGGACCGTTATACCACAGGTGTGGACTTTATGTATGTATGTATGTATGTATGTACGTATGTATGTATGTATGTGTATTCACACTATAACTAGGTAAATACCCGGTGGCAGTGGTAACTAATTGCACTCAATAAAAACTAATTACATCCAATAAAACTAATTACGCTCAATAACTGTAATAAAGAAAGTAGATCAAACATTTTACGCTATTAAATTTCTGTACAGTTTTGTGTACTGTAATGCAGAATATTTTATTTCATAATACTGTAGCCCACTACTTTTATAAATTGTTTACAAAAGTGTAAACAAAGTGTGATCATTATTTATGATAGTGTAAATAGTGAAAGTAGCGTACTTAAATGTACATAGTCTAAAGGGCTCTCAGACATTGACTACTTTAAAAAACCGACTACTTCTCATCTCTAAATAATATGATCTTTCTCCAAATATTACTTTTGTTGAATATTTATTCTTAATATATCAATTTTCCTTTATTACGTTAATAATTCTTTCGATCTAAATTGTCCTATTTAACACTAAATTTTAATTTTTAACTCTCAGAATTACATGTAACTAAACGCATCTACATTTTGTTCTTACTATTATTATTATTATTATTATTATTATTATTATTATTTTTATTATCATCATCATCAATATTGTTATTCGTTTGTTTTCTGTATTGATGTTATTTATATTTGCTATATTTTCTTATACTGGTTGAGTAGAAGAGAAGGCCTTATGGCTTTAACTATGCCAATACTAGTAAAAATAAATCAAATAAATAAAAGGACAAATAATTTAAATTGTAGAAAAGGTCATCATAGTATCAGTCTTTATCACTAGAATGCATTTTCAACAATCTTCGAGGTCTAGTTTTGAATCATGAACAGAACGTCAAATTCATCGCAAACAAGATGCAAGTGTTCTCTTATAGTACCTGTGACTCGCGCCAAACATGTCAAGCCACTGCAGTCTATGAACAACAAACCTTATCTCCGTACGCCCTGTAACTATTGAAAAAATGGATGAATTTCTAAGAAAGAAAATTGTTCAAAATAGAACTACAATAAACGAGAATAGAATGATAAATTGGGTTTTATAGTGACAGTGAAACTAATAGTGCATGTTCATCAACACTGCAAGGATCAGCGAAGGATAAGCAAAGCACTGAAAGGGAAAAGTAATGCATAAGGGCCGTTGAGCTAAGCTATTTCAATGGGTATTATATGAAAAACCAGACGATGTTATTTTTTGTAAAATATGCAGGAAAATTTTTTTAGAAACAAGTATTGTAATTCTTTCAGACTTTTGTGCAGTCCTGCTCTCCCATTATTTTCAAAGAAGTTGGCGCCTATGATAGTATTAAATTGCCTTGTTCAACAATAACGTAATTCAGTAACTGAACCAACATGTCTTGGCCAGCAATAACCTACTCGAATAGCTGTATTGATTTCCTTGATCAATAACAAGCTACTGGCATTGGCCAGTACTAATTTGTTCTGTATAATCAATTCCAATAACAGTAATAAATTAGCTTCGTCAAATAACGATCTACTGTAATGCTAGTATTAAGTTGTGTTATATTATAGTAAAAATGTACACCAATAAACAGTGTTACTTTGAATGACTATGTAATAATCTAC
Organism: Periplaneta americana; assembly: GCF_040183065.1. Classification (NCBI taxonomy): domain Eukaryota; kingdom Metazoa; phylum Arthropoda; class Insecta; order Blattodea; family Blattidae; genus Periplaneta; species Periplaneta americana. Next base: position 133,387,578 of record NC_091133.1, on the reverse strand, counting down.
TCAAGAACAGTACTCCGGCGAATTCATGGGTACGAAATCGTGAAGGCCTAAACTCTAGCGAGTGGAGCGAAGCTATTAAAATGACTGCACACGTGTCTTCCGTACGTTCCCTTCCGGGCAGGACTCGGGACAACATCCTCTGTCGGCGATGCCACAGAGAGCCAGAAACACTTGCACATGTCCTGGGCTCTTGTCCGCACGGTGAAGTACTCCGTAACTCACGACACCATAGAATTCGTTCGATGATCGCCGAACAGTTTAGATCAATACATTTTCAAGTGTTCGAAGAAGTTCACGGACTGGCAGACAATGGAAGTACAAGAAAAATAGACATGATTGCCATCCCGCCAAATAACAACAATGGCTACATCATCGATCCCACCGTTAGATTTGAAAAACAAAAGTGCCAACCTGAAGATGTAAATAAGGAAAAAAACGACATCTATGTACGTACCGTTCCATATTTCATGGACAAATACGGTCTACAACAAATTGAAGTAATAGGCCTTATGGTTGAACTATTCCCGGTTTCTTCTTCCAGACCTGGCAACGTTTCGGCCTACAGAGGAAGGCAATTGATGACATCGTTCTTGCAGCTCTGAGAGGATCAATATTTATACTCCGCAACCATCTCTAGGTCAACAGTGATCTTCAAATAATTAAGTAGTACCTAATTATTTATTCAGTCATTTCTTGTCATTGTTGTAAGACTCCCTTCAACTTAAACATATGTATGTTATTTATACTTCCAACAGCCTACTGTACAGTATGCTCTGTCTTTGTGGCAGCCTGTTAATACAGGGAGCTGTTATCGTTTAGATAAATAAATAAAATTGCATTGTTAAGTTAAAATCTACTTTAGTCCTAATGACAGTATTCATTTTCCTTGTCAAGTAAATGTGTACTTCAGTAAGAGGATTAATTTTCTTTACCCAACAATATTTCCTTCAATCATAACATTAAGTTGTGACGATCAGATGTAAGATCATTTAATAACACTGTTATTTTAACATATTAAACAAAAATCTACTCCATCACTATCAATTTTACTTTGTCAAGCAGAAATCAATATTAGTATCAACATTAATTTACCTTATCCAGTAATAATGCACTTAAATAACAGTTAACTCTTCATGTGCTATAGGCTAGTAGTACTGTATATTTATCTTAAAGCTTGAAAGGCCAAGAGAAAAAGTTTAGAACAAAAGTAAAAAATATATGACTCTGGCTTCCAGGCTTAGCTTCCTGTAGAGCTGATTTGGATAATATTCAAAGGAAAAATTGTTCCGGCACCGATTATCGAAACCAGGACCTTTGGCTAAGCGTTCCAACGCTCTACCACTGAGCTATACAGGAACGATAGGATGTCCACATACCTCAAGTGGGTTGACATCGTCAAAGACCCAGCATGAGTGCACACTGTGTAATATTTCTCCACAGTCGTAGCTACTACACAATTTATAAGTTCTATATGTTTGTAAATTGAATTACCTAATATGCTTACAGTGCGTTACATATTTTTGTATAATTTGTTACTTGTACCACATCTCAAAGCTACAGGAATGCAATAAACGAAATAAAATGAAAAATGGAAAAATTTTGTTTACTTTGTCCAGTACATACCTATTCAGTAACAGTTCAGTAATAATATACTTAAATAACAGCATTACTTTGCATTGCAAAACAATGATATATACTTCAGTAACGTAATAATTCGCCTTCTCCATTAATTATAATATACATAAATCAGACTGATTTCACAAAACTTCTTTAACTTTAATAAGATTTTAAATTTGCTTTAAATACTGCATAAAAAATCCAAATATTTCACCAATACTATTTGATCTTAACCACTCCTACGATCCATGCCAAATTCTGCAGACTTCACCTCAACGCCCAACCCATTTTTGCTATTGCAGATTATACCACGTCATTCGAAAATTAATGGCAACATAGTTACTGTTTCAGACTACATTTGTTTAGGTTATTTTTGACATTACACACTTCAAATACAGTCCCTTGACATGTCAACAACATGTTGCCAAATCCTTGGGAGACGGTGGACTCCATCTGCAGCATCATTTCTGGATCTCTATCTCACTGATCGATCTAAAGCTCATTGGATGTAAACTCTTGATTGAAAGCGAATGCCTCGCTTCCACCCATCTTCGGTATCGTTCGCATTCTCTTCCACAGGCTTCTTGTAATGCCGTAAAGCACTGGGTTACATTTTTTCCTCTTGAAACTTATATTTTTATGAAGCATCTTTGTTCATATCTACTGAACACTTTTAGGGTGGTATTATTTATTAAAAATTAGAAACAGCCCCTGTATTCACAAAATATGGTTACTTAAAGACTTCTACTGCCTTCCTCCGACGAGTTTAGCGCTGGACCTGAGGTATTCTTGCCATCGGTGAGGGGGGGGGTTGCAGGTAGATTCTTTTGTTGCTACAGCCAAGCCGAGCCGAGAGGAGTGGGAAGTATTAATCGTCCAAAAATATGCAGTCTTCAGTTTGTAGTTGTGTGTGAATATTTCATATACATATTGTCTGTTATTAATATTGTAAATTTTATTAGTAACAACAATGTAATTTATTCGCCACAACAATAATTCCTTTCTACAATTCGCCTTAAACGCTCTCGTCAACAATTGGATTTTTAGTCAACACAGTATTCGTTATAGCACTCCACTGACGACAATGACAATTTACTTGGACTAGTACGAACAACAATGAACTGTTAATCTTAACTAATATTTACAAAGCACTATTTACAAATCAGAACTATCAGTTCTCAGTTCACAGTTCTTCTATCTCAGTCACTCGAGTTCACAGTATCTCGAACCACAGACCTTCAGAGACAGTTCACTGCACTCGAACTCAGGCTTTCGGATGCTGACGCAGATGCGGACGCACACTCGAGTCGAACTCCGGTACACAAGACTGGCTTGCTTGCTCTGGCTTTCTCACTGACTGGCTGACTAATCAACTGAAAACTCTGCTCTCGTTCCTTCGCGTCCGTAATTTATAACCACAGCGACGTAGCCTCGAAAGTTCCACGCGTCTCTAGAGATGGCACTCCAGAAAAATCCAGAGCCCTCTCCTCTCTACCAGCACCAGATGCGCGCGCACTCTCTCTCCACTCTCTCGCCGCGTTGGCCCTTTCCCCTCTCCGCCGCGCGCCATCCCAAAGTGCTCCGCGCGATCTTCTCTCTTGCGGGACGCTGGTCGTGAGTTCGAATCTCACGTCGCTGTCACAATATATTAAATATATTGTTGCAATTTTTGCTCAAACATCTCCCTGGTGTTAGCTATGTTAATATTATATGAATTACTCATGTTAAATATTTCACAGTTACAAGTAATTTTTAAGGAAACATGCTGGGGGAAAAGTTTTTGGTTTTATTCTATTGGAATTTTAGAATATGTGTGATTGGTATCGTGAAAAACAGATTCCTATAATGTCATGCGAAAACCATTTGTTGGTGATATCCTAAAATAGAAATCAAGTAGTTTTACTTCTCAAGTGAGTTCAGCAGTACAGTATATTTAAATTGATTACTTTACAAATTTAATTCAATTCTACTAATCACTAAATTCTATAGTATGATTCTTCTTTTCATTTATATTATTATAGTTGTATATGATTTTTCTTTTTATTAATTTTATTTTATTTGTATTTCTGATGGTGTGATGGCCTTAACTTGACCAGAATAAATAAATAAATAAATTAATAAATAAATTAATTCATAAGTAAATAAATAAATAAATTATCTACAATACTTGTATCTCTATCTCGCCAAAATACGTTAGAAAACTAATAGGCATATTGCTCTCGTAAATTGGGCGAATGTTTTCAGTATGATTGTACTTCCTTCCAGACTGCCGCTGTCACTGTCCCCTCCCACTCCAGTACCGCGCTAGACTAGTCAGAACCGCATTCCTCTCAGCACTAAACTCCTCAGAGGATGACAGTAATATTCCACATTCATGCAACAATCGCTCCTCTATTACGTGCTAAAAGATTCCTATGCTCACCGCTAGGAGCGCTGATTTACAATATTGTTGCCATTACTTGTTGAATGCCTAGATGTAATGATAAAATTATAATAAAATGATGAAAAGAAGGGGGTATTAAGAATAGTGGTGGTATGATAGAAAGAAACAGAAAACTCCTTTACTACGCTGTTTTGTCCAGCACGACTTAACCAAGGCCAAGGCTCGAACACGGGTTGGCTAGATGGAAGACCAGCCTCAGATGCGGCCAGATGATTGGACACAGATTAATTGTGGGTGGGTATTGACTCACAGAAGGTCCTCTGCTGTATATTTCAATTACAGTAAAGTAAGGAGGAAAGAACGTTAATAGATTCTATCATATCTGCGCTCTTTGTTTGCCTGTTTTCTGAGCTCTTACAATCTGCTGCGAAAACTAGCAGATACATTTTAGGTGCGAGCTGCCAGTTTATGCTACCAATGCACGAGTTGGTTTCGGTTGTCCCTTCGCAGTTATTGCACACGACGCATACTCCCACCCACGAAACTAATGCTGCCGACAGCCTTTGTTTACATTGCATGTATTGGGTTTGAGATTTAGCAGGCCACTTGTGAAAGCATCTCCAATGCTGCCACAAAGTGCTACTTTTGTCTGGATTGGACTAAAGTGGAATTAAACGAGACAACCCCCAAAAAAGCAGCATGTTCTGTTTACGGCTTTGTTTCACTGCAGCCCCGCTACTTTGTGTCAGCGGATTTACTCTGCAATTGTAGCTACTTTTGTCGCTTTTAAAAGAGTAACTTAAATTCAGATAGGTGGAATTGTGATAAATAAGAACCGGATTTTTATGTAATTACATATTATATTCCTTTCAACCTAACCGTATGTAAATAACTAATCTTTGCGAATCTTGTAATTACCATTAATATATTAAAATTTGATACTACATATTTTTACATATTTACCCCACATTATATATTATGGCTTGGTATTACATAAATCTACATATTTAGGGGTTTTATTCATTTTTACTTCTCTGAAAGGAAAAAAAAAACTTCTGCTGGGGAATTTGAAATACACAGATTTAAAAAGCCTTTTTAAATCTGTGTATTTCAAATTGTAAACTTCCCCAGTAGAAGTTTTTTTTTCCTTTCAGATAAGTAAAAATGAATAAAAGCCGTTTTAGGTGTGACAAGTACCAATATTGCTTGACCTCTTTATTTTAAATTTAGTAGACCTATACGGAAATGGGATTTTTCGAGCAATTACAAAGTATGGTTCTCGGCTGGAATACTCCTACTCTTCTGAATGAGACAGGAATGTCACTTTTCAAACAACACTCTGTAAATGCCTATAGTTTAAGGTTTTAATAGTTACTTTGTTTCTCACAGGGAGCAGCTAAAATGCATGTGTTACACATCTCCTCTTATTTTCTCCTAATCCAGTAAAGCGAAACAGTGCTTGCAGTACTGTTGTGCCATTCATTTCACTCAGTTCTCTAGTTTTAGTACTTACAATACCTATAAAGTGCAAGTGAGTTTATCTACTATTTTTACTAACGATAAAAATAAAATCATGGATTATGATGAACGAAGCTTTTACTACAGATGGAAAAATAGTAATGTGTTAAGTGTGCGGTAAAAAAGTCGGGTGCTCTATGAAATCACAACTGGAAAGTCTTACCTATCCTGTACCTGCCAGATATTGATATCAAATATTTTCATGATTTTACATATTTTGGTACATATTCAGCTTATTTTTCTTACATAAATATGTACATATTTCACACCTTGATATTACATAAAAATCCGGTCCCTAGTTAAAAGTAAGATTATACTCGTATCTCCTTATTAAATACAACACACTTCATCATTTCTGATAGGCCTATGTAATTTTGTCACAAAATATTTAACCTTTCCTGAAATTTTGAAGGATACAGTGTATTCATTGTTTCAAGAGGAGCTGAAATTTTATTTAAATAAAAAACGAGTTAAAAAGACTAATTAAAACATGTTCATACTTTAATATAAATCAGTTTAAACTTAGGAGGGTTCATTGCCAGACTAAGCTTATGAAAGTAAAGTAATGTATGAAGTTACATTTTCATTGCATACGCTTTGCATTTCTCATTTTCGAAGTAGAAAATGAGTTTTGTGATGTTGACAAATATAATTCGACATTTATAAGAATATTCGCAATACGAAAAATTCTAAAGTTACTCCTTCAACGATGTGAACAAGGTGGTTGGAATGTCATTAAGTAAGTCATGTCATTAATTTTAAAGGAGTTATTATTTGAAATATTTCAAACAAAACAGTTTCATGCAATGTTGCTCGCTTTTGCTTCCTTTTCGAGATAAAAATATATTCTTCATTGTTGGATACACACGTTTAATGGCCGGTTTTTCCAAGTATTGTTAGAAAATTTAACGACTGTTAAACTCTAAACAGTTTGTTAATTAATAAAATTGTATGTTTTCAACACCAGTTTGGTTTAACAGATTGTTAACAATTTGTTAATATGTAGGATTTCGGGCAGTTAACTCGTTTAACAGTTAGTTAAATGTGGCCGATGGCCCCACAGCTGCTCGAACAGAAGTTGCGAAATTAATATTTTGTGTCTCTCTGTAGGGAATGTTTAGCATATGACTGATAATATAACATTTAAAAAATACTTTGGACTGTTTAAATACATCAGTGTTATTTTATTTCTTTCGCATTTCGTATCCATAATAGCAATGAGGAAATATAACCTTACTTTGTAATTATTATTCAGCACGTCACCTACAACTTTCATTTGTCAACTGTTTGTTTATGGAGCGTGGCCTACTATAACAGGTTGCCATTTTATGCAAGTTTCATGACTCACTCTATAATATAGAATTTAAAGATTAATTTTAGCCAATCAAAAATTGTCTTACATGTGTAGAATCATTACCAACTGCTGTTGAGTAGCTAGAATAGTGCTAACAGACGTTATAGTTAAGTGTTGGTTATATTAAAGAAAATTATGTTGAACAAATGGAAAATACATTAACAAAGCGTTAAAAATAAACAGACTGTTAATTTAACATTCGTTAAGCAAAATTAAACATTACTTGGACAAACTGGCCATAAGACTTATAAAATCAATGATTAACTTCTTAATTTCTTTACTGTGTTAACATTAGAAAATCACCTGGCTGACTAGTTTCGAAGAAACTAAACTACAACATTGTATACAGAACATAGAACACACTACAAAAATATCTTAACACACAGACAACACACACAAATAAATACAACTTAACAGGTGTATACCAACTATCATGCATTAGATAACTAGAACTTATCGCGAGACTTTCACTAGGCTTCGTATAATGAAAAATACACTTCGAAACTAGTCAACCAGGTAGTTTTCTAATATTAGCACAGTGAAGAAGTTATAAAGTTAATCACTGAAAAATGTATTGTTATACTCGTACATGAAACATTTCATAGCGTGTTTTGGGAAAACCAATGATCCAAAACCAAATATGTTCAGTCAATTTAAGAGAGCAGTGTGTTTTGATTAGGGCTAGAATTTTGATGACCTATAAATCATGAAAAAATGTCCTAAAAATGCATTTATGACCTAAAAATCTTTCAAAAATGCCCTTAAAATGCGCTAAAAATTTATCTTACATAATTGGCTCTGTAGGAAAAGAGGTTTGTACTACTCAATATTTAGAATAGTAATTAAAGTAAATTTTACATATTTTTTTTTCTAATAGAACACTTTCATTATTTTACCTGATGTAGTTTCCATGTACGATCGTTCACCTCTGCGTCGGCAGATGAACGTGAGGTCAGCAATCAGCTGGTCGGTCTTGGCCCTTCATGGGCTGTAACGCCATGGATTTACTTTACTTTTAGTTTCCATGTGGTGTACCACAAGGCCACTCTTATCCGGAATTAGCAGGTATAGAGGAAGGGGTGGTTGGACTGATCCATTACATGGGGTGAACTACGTCAAAATGGCAATATTTGTGTAGAAAAACGATTAAAATATCATACAAAATAATGGGTATTAATGGACAAAATACGTAAAGAAAATATCAAAGGAAATAAAACATTATTTTACATTAATAATGGGGATTTATGGCCAAAATTAAATGAAAATGCCTAAAAAATAATCGAATAAAACCAAAGATGCTCTTATGAGTTGAAACAGGCAAAAAATGCAAAAAAAAATGCCCTAACAAATATGTCTTAAAACACTCAGTTTATCACATAACATATAAATACTAAAGCAGCTATGTTTCTGGGTTACTAGAAATAAGATGTAATTTCATCAAAATCGTAGTGCTAATTATGATAATAAATTATTAAAATATTTTTTTATGTACAGAAATTTGACCCCAATATATAGAGTAAGGGAGGGGATTGTCGGATAGGTCTGGTAATGTCGGATAACATATTTCTTTTCCATCGAATGGTGCAATCTGATGTGAAAATAATGCATTACGTTCTCTACAAGTAGACGAACATCTGCATGAATAGCCATTACTGTTGAGTGCTTCACTGTGTGTGAATAGCGTGTTTTCAACGTGACTGCAAAAAAAAAAAAAAAAAACTTTTTGAGGGTAAGTAATGTGATTTAGGGCCTATTCGTTACAAGTTATTCTTATATTTACACAACATGGTATGCACTATTTGATATACCACAGATAAGGCTTCTTAATTCTCTAATTGCAGAAATGCTATCGACAACATGTTTCATGCAGCTGGCTTGTTTTACTGTTTGTGAAGAGTCGGCCAATGTCGGATACTAGCTGAGGGCAATGTCGGATATTAGCCGAGGGCAATGTCGGATACTAGCCGAGGGCATTGTCGGCTGTCTTTCAATGCTGCTCGCTACATAAAAGCTGCCTTAAACCCATTTATATGCTTTCTATAACAAACCACTACATTTTTACTCGTGGGTATTTTTAATTAATGTAAGTAATTAATTTTCTAATTAATCGAATATTATGAAGTAACGAATTGTTTCTCCTTCTGATATTTTAAATGCCTAAAGTAAAAGAAAAAAGAGATTCAGTCTAAAGAAAATGGAAGTCTGAAGATATGGTAAATGCCATTGTCGCAGTACGGGAGAAAAGAATGGGCTATCTTGCTGCTTCCAAAAGATCAACATTATTTGATTATGTATGGTCCAACTCTGAGCCCACCAAAGCCGTTAAATCGAAACTTGGACGAAAACCGATACTCCCAGCTTCACTTGAAGAGAAGCTAGTTGACTATGTGTTAATGATGGAGAGAAAATATTTTGGATGAACCAGAAATGATGTTAAAAGGCTTGCATATCAGTTGGCTAAACAGAACACTATTGTAATAGTTTCTGATATGCAATATATTATTTTAAATGCATTATAATACCTCTTACATAATAATGTCTAATGTATCCGACATTAGCTTCCCATTCTGTCAGTGATGATATTATTTCTGTTTTGTCTTTGCAAGTTATACAGCAAATACATATTATGTAAATTACCTAATACTTATGTACAATCTGCAGGAACCCCAAGAGGTTATTATAATACTAAGTAATTCCAGTTCTAACTTTTTTCAATTACCTTTATTTTGAAACATCAAAATGGTATCCGACAATACCCTCCCTTACTCTACAATTTTTCCTTCTGCAAAGGTATTTTAGAATGTTACGTTTTGTGTGCGGATCAAATTTCTGCATATTTAAAACAAAACAAAAAAAAAACTGGAATTATTTCAATAATTTATTGTCATAATACACTGCTCTCTTAAATTGACTGAGCACATTAGGAATTAAATCAATGTCTTTCCCGAAAATACGCTATTAAATGTTTCATATAAAACCATTTTTATCTCGAAAAGGAAGCAAAAACGAGCAAAACTGTATTAAACTTTTTTGTTTGATATATCTCAAAGAATAACCCCTGAAATTAATGACGTTACTTACGCCTCAACCTGTACAAAACTTTAAATTTTTAATATTAATATCCTTTTATGTATTGGATTTTACAAAGATAAAAATAATTAATATTGCAAGAGATTATGGCAATCCCGGGAGCGCTATATGGCAGTGAGACATGTACAGGGACATCATTTTATTTTTACTAACATTTTTAATATTAATCTGTCTATACCTTTAGAGAACCGGAAACACCGCTTGCTCCCCCCTCCAAGACTGGAGTTCGATGATACTGACGTAAAACACAAATCACTCTACTAGGTATAGGAAAGAAGAAAAGTAGTTCATCCATTTACGTAAACTAGGAAATATCGCGATTTTGAGTTTGATAATTTTCATTAGGTTTTTCTTTAATCAAAGTACAGTACTGTATTAAGAATAAGTGTGTTTACACATGAAGTGAGTTATCCATGCGAACGTATTCATCATGCAGTGTATATTATACTGTCTACAGCACATTAGCGTACAATATAGAGAAACAAGTTAAATTGAAAAATCATCATAATATGAATATTTAAACACAATTTTGAAAATGGTGGCCGTTCATTTCGATACAGGCTTCAGTTCTTTTGTGCATATTATCGCACTATAGACTATTGCATCTAATTCCAATTGCCAGTTTCGTCCTTCGTACTAGTAACTCATGTTGAAATAATTATGTACCTACTCTACGTACTCTAAATTCAATCTTCACTTCTGCCCGACCTGAAAATATAAAATTACTCAGACATGCTATCTACTGTCCGTCCAAGTGGTTATGCCGCAGGATTGTAGAAAGGGAGGAAATCACGTGACAGTTAATTACTTAACGAGGCCCTTTTATTTAAGTTAAATTAAACAGCTGTATAATATTACGTAAACTTCCAATTCCTAAGAGAAATTAATATTTTCAGAAAAGAGCTAAGACAGCCCAGCTATTACAGAGGGGCGAGCAGAAGCAGGTGGGGGAAATCGGGATGCGACGTAGGCAAACGGACAGTACCTGTGCGAAAATATGATTCAATATTGAAAGCTCTTTCGTCACTGGAAAACGCGAACATATTTCTGGAACGTACTATACTCAGTAACTCAGTACTGCTTACTATCTGCGGTCTTGGTTCTGTGTGGAGTTGGAACTTCCTTAGTAGAAGGGGTGGGAGTGAAGTACATTCAAAAACTCAGGCACAATAAAAATTGAAGTAAAAATAAAATGATGTCCCTGTACAATGTCATCAGATAAAAGTAGATTACAGGCAAAAGAGATGAGGCTTCTGAGGTCGGTACTGGGAGTAACAAGAAGAGACAGACTTAGAAATGAAAATATAAGAAACCAATTACAAATTTATAATGTAAATGAACAGATAGTAAATTATAGACAAAAATGGCTGGAACACGTAGAGAGAATGGGCGAGGATAGATATTCTACACAAATTATGCATTATATAGACCTAAAGTTAGGAGAAACATTGGTAGACCTAAGAAAAGATGGATCAATCAATGAGTGCAACTAATTTGGAGCCGCAACAGGCCTTAAAAGGAGCAGCAACAAGCCTTAAAATGCTTAAAGCTTGGAGAAGAAGAAGAAGAAGAAGAAGAAGAAGAAGAAGAAGAAGAAGAAGGAGAAGAAGAGATTATAATTATAATATACGACTTCTTTCTTGAATGGATTACGTGCTTCAACTGAATTAAATATAGACATGAAGACACTATTCCAATGCCATAATTATTAAAACGCAATTTTCATCCTGAGCTGGAATCGCAGTCATGACTTTCAATGGCGGTATCAACATGTAGGTTATTTAGCGTCTGAATGATATGAAGGTGATAATGCCGGTGAAATGAGTCCGGGGTCCAGCACCGAAAGTTACCCAGCATTTGCTCGTATTGGGTTGAGGGAAAACCCCGGAAAAAACCTCAACCAGGTAACTTGCCCCGACCGGGATTCGAACCCCGGCCACCTGGTTTCGCGGCCAGACGCGCAGACCGTTACTCCACAGGTGTAGACGGATTAAAATTCAGTCGAAGTATTGGATTACAGCAAACCCAAAGATTGTAAGAAAATCCTTGTGTGTGCGTGCGTGTGTGTGAGTGTGTGAAAAGAGAGAGAAAGTGAGTGAGTGAGTGAGTGAGTGAGTGAGTGAGTGAGTGAGTGAGTGAGTGAGTGAGTGAGTGAGTGAAAATATCAACAAAAGTGCTGCAGAGTAATTTGGTAAGATTTTTTTTAAGTGTAGAATAATAAACATATTTTGAGGCTGCAAAATCAGACATTTCTATTACAAGAAAGATAATATATTATTCAATATCACCAATGTCAGAAATCGTAATTTTCCTGTTGAATCCAGTACATAATTGAGACTATTCTACCAAAACGAGTTCTGAAACGTGTAGTGTTATAATCGATAGTTTTAAAGAATCAGACATGCACGATAACAAAAAGGAATCGATGGAGGACGCAGCAAACCACAACATTCCACGTAAGCGTGACCCAAATGATTAAATGTACTTGATTTTATAGCTTAGACAAGAAACTTTTTAAAACTTTTTACAACCATGACGCAATAAGGAGAATTCACGAACAAGCGGTATACTTGAAAAATATGTTTGTAGTAATTCGTCTTGTGAAAGATTGATCAGCTGTTACATGAACCAATTTTCAATGCCATAGCTTACATTATTCAAATGAGCAACACAGATTCCACAACGGGACAAAATCGTATTTCTAACAGCATGAAGATAACCTTATTCTTAACTAACAATGAAAACAAACATCAGTTTCAAACTTACATCCAAGATAGATTGAAATTGAAGATAGAAGTAACTCCTAACTTGACGACTCTTTTGACCGGACATGGAAGACTCAACGCATATTTTCATCGATTTAAGATCCAGAATAGTGCGACATGTGTCTGTGGGGATGGGGATCAGACAGTGGATCATATCATTTATGACTGTACGAAATTAGGAAAGGAAAGAGGAAAACTAATCCAGTCTATACACAAATGTGGTGGGAAGTGGTCTGTGGACAAGACAAAATTAGTGAAAAGTTATGTAAAATATTTATAAAGTTTGCAAATAGTATAGACTTTGAACAACTACAGTAGGCTGGCTAGTATATAAGGATAAGTTATTTGGGAAGGTAAAGAGGTTAAAAGTCAGAATTAAGTGATAAGGGTCCAAAATAGGTTACTTATATTCTGTAAATAAGTTAGAATATTAGAGGGTATAATTTATCTGAAAATAGGCTCACCAAAAAGATAGTAAATATGTAAATACTGTAAATATTTAAATGCTAGAATATGTAAATACTGGGTGTTCATTTCAAAGTGTGTCATGACGTCACTGTTGGTGATTCAGCGATTTGAAACGAGTTTCAGCTTTTATGTCAGAGAAGTTGCCTATTAATCAAGGCGTTCAATCTGAACTTAAGAACGTGTACGGTATAACTTGAACGTCGTAGCAACAGATGGCGGTCTGTACGGTCTGTGTGCTACCATAACCTCTTTCGAACTGTGTTTTGCGCGGGCAAGTCGTACCCAGGGTATTTGTTATCATCGGTTGCGTAAGGCAACATTCCACAACACAAATCAAATGCTCCGTGTCCATGTTGACCGTCCAAGTTAATGTCAACAAATACTGTAATTAAGTAATCGTCTTAACCCTCTACCCATATCCCGACAGTAAGAAAAAGACTCACCTCAGTACGTGTTTCCAAACAGTTCACATTCCTGCAACTACCGGCGTTACCGTACTTATCGGTAAGTACTCTTCTGAATGAACGCCGTACTTGGTAGGCAACTTCTCTTGCATATAGGTAATACACCTTTACGGAGATGTAGGAAGATTGAATTATCTAGGCTCATCGGCTAGCCACATGACGACATACAGCGAGCCATGACACACTTTGAACTGAACATCCAGTAGATTCTTGTACTTCAGAGGTTAGGAATAGGAAAATAAGTTAGATTAAGAAGTACCAATATTATCTTGGCAGTTACAAATAGTAGATGAACTACACTAATCCATATTTAATCTAGAACGGCAACATAATAATATATAATGTAAATGGATTATGTACTTGAAGGTAAACCTAGGCATGTAGTAATACTTCTCATTTGTAATGGAACATGCTGCTCAAAAAAAGGTATATACATATATACATACATAGTAACGATGTTTGTTAACATCAGCATGTATTTTTTTGTTTGAAATATGTCAAAGAACAACTCCTTGAAATTAATGACATCACTAACGGCTCACTCTGTAGAAAACTTTAAACTTTTTATTATTAATTTCCTTTTAGCTATTGAATTTTGTAAAGAAAAAAATATTCTAACATTACAAGAGATTATAATTCCAAGATCCGACTTCTTTCTTGAATGGAATATGTGCTTCAACTGAATTACATATAGACTTGAAAATACTATTTCCAATGACAATTATTATTATTAAACGCAGTTTTCATTCTGAGCGGGGATCGCAGTCACATATACGGTGAATCGTAAGTAATGTCATTCATTTCAGGATGGTATTCTTTGAGATATTTCAAACAATAAAGTTTAATACAATTCTGCTCGTTTCTGCTTGCTTATAGAGATAAAAATTATTTTATACGAAACATTTCATAGCGTGTTCTGGGAAAGCCATCGATTTAATTTCCAATACGCTCAGTCAGTATTGTGATAATAAATGAATGATAGAATTATAGTTTTGTCCCTTAAGTGTACAGATATTTGACTGAAAAAACGTAACATTGTAAAATTTCTCAGCAAAACAAAAAGTTAATGCATCCTATTCCATTGTGTTTATTTTTATTTTGTTTTGTACATTTTATTCAGCTATATCCTTCTCATTTCGTCATGTAAATCGCATTTCCTTCTAATTTAGCACTAATATGTAATTAATTAAATCTCATAGCCCCACAATTGTATTAAAATGGATTTGAGAGTGGTGGGATATGATGGTAGGGACTGGATTAATCTTGCTCAAGATATGTACCAATGACAGGGCCTATGTGAGGGCGGCAATGAACCTCCGGATTGTCTGAAAGCCATTTGTAAGTAAGTAAGGTCTATATTTTTATATTTGGCTATGTAATGAAGTTTTACTCCTGTCTGAATGTAAGAGAAGTCCTTATGGCCTTAACTCTGCAAGGTTGAATAAAATCCTTATTATTATTGTTATTATTATTATTATTATTATTATTATTATTATTATTATTATTATTATTATTTTCCCTTTCTTTTTGGTTTCAGTTAAAATATTGATGTCTTGGTTATGTTTTTCGAATTCATACTGAACATATGGATATTTATTGTTTATTCCATGAACATTCCATGTTCCCAAAAGAAATCTCCGTTTCCTTAGTTTATGTCGTCTATTATTGAATCCATCCGGTTGAATCACTTTGAACTTTTTAGCATTGTTATTTTTTTTTTTGGATGAATAGGAAGCTGGCCTATTCCATATCCCCCAACCTGGAGGACCAGGTAATTTTTATTTGACAACCACCATTAGACAAGAAATGGAAGTTAATAGTACATTGTTAGATTTCGTTAGCTACAAGCAATTAGAATGGTATGGCCACGTATGTAGAATGCCAGAAATAAGACCGCCCACACAGATTTTGGAATGGATTCCGCCAGGAAGAGATTGGAAGGCAAGAGAAGAATGGAGGAAGAAGATAAGAATTTAAACACTTTGGATACAGGAAGATGTAGTTTACATTGTAACCCTGTTAATAGATTATTATTAATTATTATTATTATTGTTATTGCTATTATTATAGTTGTATTTAACCTGACAGAGTTAAGGTCATAGGGCTAATTATAGTACAATGGGAATAATAAGTCTATAGAAATGTGACGCATAGGCTATAACTTAACAGAAAGAAAGAAGAAAGCATAATAAAATGTAAATATTGAGTCAAAATGCGTGAGACATAATATACAATGTATAGAAATATGATATGATGATGATGATAATAATAATAATAATGTTAATAATAATAATAATAATAATAATAATAATAAAAACATAGGGAAGTATAGAGCATTAGATAAACATATTTTAGCTACACAGACAAAAAAGGAAAAATTACGATAATAAGTAACACGGATTAAATTCTAACATAATAGGCATTATAAGGAAAGATGATATAACAAAAGATAAAAAAAAACAAAGCAAATATGGTAAATATCACTAGAATATCGAAATATAAAGAATACGTGAAAATATACAACACTTGACATAACCGTAAGTTAATTTGGCAACTCGCCATGAGATAATTTTCTAACTTGGATTTAAAAGATTTCAATGTTCGGCAGCCCTTGACTTAGGCAGCAGAGAGTTCCAGTGACGAGAAGTAGCAACAGTGAAGGATGAGGAACACGGAGATGATGTGTGAAGTGGAATTTATAGCGTGTTGTATGGTTGTGAACGAATATGGATATTATTGTTAATGTTGTTATTATTATTATTATTATTATTATTACTATTATTATTATGGTCCTCCGGCTTGGGGGTTGGGCGAAGGGCTAACAACCCATCACCGTAAAAAACAGCTTGCTACGAATCCTTCAAATAAGCCTCGGAATGAGACTGATTATCTGGCACGACCACAGCAACGAAATGGAAATATAAAAATTGGAAATTTATCTTTTGAAGAGGTGGAGAAGTTCAAATATCTGGGAGCAACAGTAACAAATATAAATGATACTCGGGAGGAAATTAAACACAGAATAAATATGGGAAATGCCTGTTTTTATTCGGTTGAGAAGCTTTTGTCATCCGGTCTGCTGTCAAAAAATCTGAAAGTTAGAATTTATAAAACAGTTATATTACCGGTTGTTCTGTATGGTTGTGAAACTTGGACTCTCACTTTGAGAGGGGAACAGAGATTAAGGGTGTTTGAGAATAAGGTGCTTAGGAAAATATTTGGGTCTAAGAGGGATGAAGTTACAGGAAAATGGAGAAAGTTACACAACACAGAACTACACGCATTGTATTCTTCACCTGACATAATTAGGAACATAAAATCCAGACGTTTGAGATGGGCAGGACATGTAGCACGTATGGGCGAATCCAGAAATGCTTATAGAGTGTTAGTTGGGAGGCTGGAGGGAAAAAGACCTTTAGGGAAGCCGAGACGTAGATGGGAAGATAATATTAAAATGGATTTGAGGGAGGTGGGATATGATGATAGAGAATGGATTAATTTTGCTCAGGATAGGGACCAATGGCAAGATTATGTGAGAGCTGCAATGAACCTCCGGGTTGAAAAGCCAGTAAGTATTATTATTATTCAAATCTAGTCTTTCAGGTAAGGCTCCCTGTAAAGCAGATTTGAATAATTTCAAGGGAAAAATTGTTCCGGGGCCGGGTATCGATCCCGGGACCTCTGGTTGAACGTACCAGCGCTCTTACCAACTGAGCTACCCGGGAACTCCACCCGACACCGTCCCAACCCCTCCCTTTATATCCACACAACTCGCGTGGGCTGACGAAATGGCAGAGACCCACATCGAGTGCACACAATCTCTGTGTGACTTGGAATTGTGGTTTTCTGTTAACGTACACAGTGACGTATATATTATGCAAATCTTGTCTTTTAGGTAAGGCTCCCTGTAAAGCAGATTTGAATAATTTCAAGGGAAAAATTGTTCCGGGGCCGGGTATCGATCCCGGGACCTCTGGTTGAACGTACCAGCGCTCTTACCAACTGAGGACTCGATGTGGGTCTCTGGCATTTCGTCAGCCCACGCGAGTTGTGTGGATATAAAGGGAGGGGTTGGAATGGTGTCGGGTGGAGTTCCCGGGTAACTCAGTTGGTAAGAGCGCTGGTACATTCAACCAGAGGTCCCGGGATCCATACCCGGCCCCGGAACAATTTTTCCCTTGGAATTATTCAAATTATTATTATTATTATTATTATTATTACTATTATTATTATTATTATTATTATCATTGTTAAATATTTGGAAAACTAAGGTAATTTCAGTATATTCTTGCTGTATCTATAAGAATAAATTAATTTTAAGTAGTCACATTTAGTAGACCTACTTTCTCTGCCAGGTGTTTTTGTTTTGTCGAATTACCGATGTTGAGTTGTCCTCATAACCTAACCGGTGCGCAGTAGCGATATAGAGAAGTTCTGTTCACGCAGTATACATATAGTGTTAATATCAGTTCATTTTTTCTTCTAAATTCCACAACGTTTTCATGACAGGAGAACTTGACATGCACCAGGGGGCGTTCATGCGAACTCCCGAAGGCACAAGTCGACGTCCCGCAGACACGCAAGACTTACAAGGAAACAATAAACGTGTGCAGCAGGTCTTTGAAATGATACGTTCCCTGGTCTATAATGGAGTCAGTGACATGTTAATATGCAATATAACGTATCGCTTAATCTACAAATGAGCATTTGGAACTTATCTCCGTATATTTAACTGAGATTGCTATTTGCCAACGACTCAGAGAAGCTTGGAAAAATTCACGGAATTGTAATACCACAGAAAGATTATAGAGTTGTGATATAGAACTATTTTCATTCGATAATTGTAGAGCAGCCAAAAAAATATGTCGTAGTTTTGTAAACACTATTGCAGCTACTCATTAAATCACACCTATTACTGAAAAAATGAAAATATGAAGTACATGACGAAATATTAAATATTATGTTTTATTTAACGACGCTCGCAACTGCAGAGGTTATATCAGCGTCGCCGGATGTGCCGGAATTTTGTCCCGCAGGAGTTCTTTTACATGCCAGTAAATCTACTGACATGAGCCTGTCGCATTTAAGCACACTTAAATGCCATCGACCTGGCCCGGGATCGAACCCGCAATCTTGGGCATAGAAGGCCAGCGCTATACCAACTTGCCAACCAGGGCGACAGTACATGACGAGGAATATAATAATGACTATTTGGATCATGTACCTATGAACCAATGGAGTGTAAGAATCTGACGAGTTTTATCCAGTCAAAGCCAACTATCAGCTGCAATCTTGTCGCACCTGATGCACATTAGGTATAGGTCTATCATGATAGGTTACCAAATATATTATATTTTGTGTATACATATTTTAAAAAGAGGAATATTATTATTATTATTATTATTATTATTATTATTATTATTATTATATTATTATTATCCCAAGGCCAAATTGATGCCATTTATTTTGATTGCAGTAAAGCATTTGATGTTGTTCCTCATCAAATCTTAATAAGTAAATTAGATCAGTTTGGACTTTCCATTAATTATCCTAGCTGGTTTGAAAACTATTTAACCAACAGACAGTCTTGTGTTCGGTTGGAAAACTCTCTCTCTGATCCTTTCACTATTCTTTGTGGTGTTCCACAGGTTTCCACCTTAGGTCCGTTATTATTCTTGCTTTTTATCGATGAAATTTGTGAGCCCATCTGTTCCCATTATCTTCTCTTTGCCGATGATTTAAAAATATTTATGAAAATTAATAGTCTTGCTGATTGTCATTTACTTCAAAATGATATACATGCCATTCAACGTTGGCCTGATTATAACGGTATGAAAATTAATATTTCTAAAACAAGCGTTATCTCTTTATCTAGGAAGACAATTACATTAAAGTTCAACTATTCGCTATTGAATGCCGCCATAATTAGGAAGGACTATATAAAGGATCTCGGTATATATCTTGATTCTAAATTGTACTTTCATGACCATGTTGATCATTTATTTAATCATTCATTAAGAATGCTTGGTCTCAACAGGTCTATTACTTATTCCTTTTCCTCTCCTGATACACTACTTACATTATATCATGCTCTAGTAAGGTCTAAATTAGAATATGCATCTGTTGCATAGAACTCTATTACTTCTACTGATTCAGCTAAATTAGAAAATATCCTAAGAAAATTCATTTCTCTTTGTGCGTTCCATATTTCTACCCAACTCCTCTTCTTTAAATTATGAACTATCTAGTAAATATTTTAACTGTACCACTCTGTATTCGAGACGTCAGGATATTGATTACACTTTCTTTAACAATGCTATTAATGGTGTCATTGATTGTGATTCTTTTATACATAACACCTACCCTAGAATTCCCGTGAAAGGTTTTCGTGGTCAAAGAATTTTCTTCACTAAATTATTTAAATCCATTTCTCCAATAGCCAGGTGTATTAAAAGTGCTAATTTGCAAGATCTGATTTGATTTTACTTATGCATGATATATCCTTACTTGTTATTTAATATCTTTTATTATTTGTTAGATATTGTCATTTATTTTGTTGCATTTGGTGAATGGTTAATGTTGACCATTGTATTGATTGTATTTCATCTCACTGCCATTTTCTGTCATTCATTCTCATAATCATTTGTTCTGTTTCTTTTTTGTTTTTTATTTTGTGCTAAACTATAATTGGCTTTGTGCTGTTGTTTTGCACATTAATATTCGAAATAAATACATAAATAAATAATAATAATAATTATTATTATTATTGTTATTATTATTATTATTATTATTATTATTATTATTATTATTATTATTATTATTATTATATGAGTACATGGTTATTGCTTTCATTCACTTTTGTTTTCATTCTTACCTCTCAATTCAAGATAGCATAAAGAAGCAAATTATTTTATTCTTAACTAATGAATAATAATAAAGTGGAGGACAGGTGATATGAAACTGATTCAATGCTTGAAAATATTTGGAATAAGTTCAGCAATGACTGACACAAAGTTTTGTTTTAGCCCCAATTTTAAAAAGTATATGCAACACGAATACAATGGAAACCCTCTCCATTGCTTACCTTGCGACAGTGGTCGGGACAGCGGCAACATTGGTAGAACGCACGTGGCTAACCTTTTCCCTTGTCAGTTCAGATTTTCGGAATAAGTAAAGAATGTCATTGTGTTATACTTGAGAAATCGATAATATGGGGGGAGGTCGTCATAACGTGGTGCGGACAGTATTATGTATATATTTAAGATAAACTTCTTAGAGGAATTTGTGCCATTCTTAAAAAAATGAAATATCTAAGTAAGCTAACAAGAATTCGCAACTGCAAACAAGGTGATCAGAAATGATGGGATTGCGTGACGTACACCAACACAACTGACTCCACAGGTTATGAACAAACTAACGAAGAGGAACTTCACAAGCCTACAGTGATTCTTAGAAAGATCGTTAAATTTTACGACAAGTTAAAAGGGAAGTATAAAAATAAATTCTATCTACTAAATACTGTATAAAATTCTTAAAATTGTAACGACGTGAAGTATTCAGGAATTAACATTTTATGTCCCTATTATAGTTTTATATTCGTATACGGTAAGTC
Organism: Periplaneta americana; assembly: GCF_040183065.1. Classification (NCBI taxonomy): domain Eukaryota; kingdom Metazoa; phylum Arthropoda; class Insecta; order Blattodea; family Blattidae; genus Periplaneta; species Periplaneta americana. Next base: position 133,366,307 of record NC_091133.1, on the reverse strand, counting down.
TATATTTAGCCCTGTTTTAACTTATTTCAGGAGATAGCTGCATGAGCCTCACTTTCAGCCCAGGCCGTTTGAAGTGGTGCTATCTAATGTGGATTGCAGTGATGACACTCCACCGCTATAATACGTCAGAGGTCGGGAATACTATAATGTGGATATGCACCTCAGAGCCATCAGGTCAGTGGCGTATGCTGAACCTGGAGTATGGGTGTTCTGTTAAAAATATATAATTGGTCTATAGTCGCACGTGTTTAGTAGAAATTTCAAATTCATTAACTACTCGTGCTACGTGAGTAAATAAACCATCTTCTGTTCTATCAGCACTAACTGCATAGAGCACATCTAAGTCAGAAAGCATGGGTAGACATAACGGCTCGGTTAGAAAAGCCAACGTACTATGGTAGGAACGATCATGATTTTAAAATCAAATGTAGGAAACAGAAAACGGATGTAGGTAAATTCTCATTTTTAAATAGAAGTATAAATGATTGGAATGACCTACCTGCAGCGGTCTTTGAGGGCTGTCCTTCCTTAAGGAGATTCAAGAATAACTTAAAAAGTTGTGTATAAAGTGCAAATTAAAATTAAGGTGACATTTAACATTTAATTTTTTAAGGTGACATGTATTTATTTAGTCTGATGAGTTACTTCCTTGGTTTGAATTGTAAATTATTTAAAAATAGCGTGTAAGAGGGCCTTAGCTTAAGGTATGTATTAACGTTTGAAATGGCGTTTTTATGACTAAAATTTTCTTTGTAATAATGTTAGCCGCAAAATCCTAGTACAGAGCATTGTACGCATAAGCAGCAATAACTCAGTGAAAGAAATTTCAAAATTGAGTAATTTTTAAAATATATATGGCATTTTGAAGAAATAGAATAATTTTTAATTAATTATTTTTTAAGGAATCAAAAAGTGAAATTGAAGTTTCTGATATATGGTTGTGTTAGTCTACTTTCATATGTTGTCTGATAAATATCTTAAAAAGGTTGGTTAAAAAATGTAGATTTTCCTCCAAAACGTTTATACATACCTTAAATGTAGTTCTGTTTATAAGTATGCATAAGGGTGTAATTATTTGACTTATTTGAACTGTTGTATCAGTGAAGCGAGGTGAGTCAGTGAAGTTATGGTTTTACAGTGCAGTGAATAGTTCCGATCAGTGATAATTTATAGCGTCAATGAAATGTGTTCTATAGTATCAGTGAAATGTGTTATAGAGTGTCAGTGAAATGTGTCCTAAAGTGTCAGTGAAATGCGTCATAGTGCCACTACAGTGAGTGAGATGAGAGTTAAGTGAAAGACTATTGAAACTTATGTAGGGCCTATACATATGTAGGGTGTATTGTAAAATTAGGTATTTGATGTTTTATTATTAATTGTATTTATTATGTTAAATTGTATTCTGTATTCTTATTGTATTGTGTATATAATTGTATTGTGTATTGTATAATTGAATTGTGTATTGTAAAATTGTATTGTGTATTGCAATTTTATTGCGTATTGTTTATATTGTGTATACCATTGCCACCGGGTGCTTGCCCACTTGCAGTGTAAATAAATACATACAACACTACAAAGCCAAACAGTCTTTCATAGACATAGCGGAAAACTGTAAATAGTTGAGATTTGTTTTCAATATCAGAAGTTTCATAAAGTATTATAGCTACAAATGAAACTGAGTTAATTTCATTTTTTATTTCTTCTTTTTCTACATCAGTAATAGCTTTTATGGTATCATTTTGAATCAATGGAGAAGTTCCTGGAAACACTGTGGAAGAATTCAGATGGTTTTCTAAAAGTAAAACATATTTTTTAACACATTCAAAAGTTCTAAAATATGTCCTTTGTTCAAAGAACTATCTGATTTGTAATGTCCCCGTAGAGGGAGTTCCCGGTTAGCTAAAAAACAAATAGCGTCAATGATTCGTATTAATAGCCTACATCTCTATTTTTCTTTACCACTTCGTTGTATTTATTGGTATCAGTTCTCCGTTGATCATCAAGTAAAGTATAAATTCACTTAAATAATTTCAAGGGAAAAATTGTTCCGGGGCCGGGTATCAATCTCGGGACCCTTCGCTTAGCGCACGAATGCTCTGCCGACAGAGCTACCCCAGGAACCATACATGATACCGTCACAATTATTCCCTTTATATCCACACAACTCATCCCCATTTAATCTGTGCTTTGTGTGTTTTTTTCTTTCTTCAGTCCATATGTTGCCTGTTTTCAGTTTAGGTTTTTTCTAAAAGCTTCTAAATGATATAAGTTTCTCTTTTAGGCCCGTAACACACTACACCGAGAACTATGAACTATGTAATAACACTATACAAGGCCTTTGGGTTTCATATACGCTTATAGAAATAAAGTTACATAAATTTGAACATCTGAATTTCTATTAATTGTTTAATTTCATTCAAGTAATACAAATTTTATAGGCTACAATTAGGTTAGGTTACCTGTGGGAGCGGGAAATACAGGTGGTGGGATAGCTATGTTTAAAAAAAAAATCGCTAGCCGACCAATGGTAGCTATGTCTTATTTCGAGCGTTACTCCATGCTAAAGGAAAGCATTTTCCATAGCTCGACAAACGCATTACATATTTCTCGTTGTAGTGTGTTACGGGCCTAAAGGGTGCACGATCTTAGAGGTCTCCCTGAGCAAACCCCACTTTTTGTATATTATTATTATTATTATTATTATTATTATTATTATTATTATTATTATTATTATTATTAATGGAAATATAAAAATTGCAAATTTATCTTTTGAAGAGGTGGGGAAGTTCAAATATCTTGGAGCAACACTAACAAATATAAATGATACTCGGCAGGAAATTAAACACAAAATAATTTTGGGAAATGCCTGTTATTATTCGGTTGAGAAGCTTTTATCATCCAGTCTGCTGTCAAAAAATCTGAAAGTTAGAATTTATAAAACAGTTATATTACCGGTTGTTCTGTATGGTTGTGAAACTTGGACTCTCACTTTGAGAGAGGAACATAATATGTTAAGGGTGTTTGAGAATAAGGTGCTTAGGAAAATATTTGGGGCTAAGAGGGATGAAGTTACAGGAGAATGGAGAAAGTTACACAACACAGAACTGCACACATTTTATTCTTCACTTGACATAATTAGGAACATTAAATCCAGACGTTTGAGATGGGCAGGACATGTAGCACGTATGAGCGAATCCAGAAATGCATATAGGGTGTTAGTTGGGAGGCCGGAGAGAAAAAGACCTTTGGGGAGGCCGAGACGTAGATGGGAGGATAATATTAAAATGGATTTGAAGGAGGTGGGATATGATGATAGAGAATGGATTAATCTTGTTCAGGATAGGGACCAATGGCGGGCTTATGTGAGGGCGGCAATGAACCTCCGGGTTTCTTAAAAGCCAGTAAGTAAGTATTGTTATTATTATTATTATTATTATTATTATAAATGGAAATATACAAATTGGAAATTTATCTTTTGAAGAGGTGGAGAAGTTCAAATATCTTGGAGCAACAGTAACAAATATAAATGATACTCGGGAGGAAATTAAACACAGAATAAATATGGGAAATGCCTGTTATTATTCGGTTGAGAAGCTTTTATCATCCAGTCTGGTGTCAAAAAATCTGAAAGTTAGAATTTATAAAACACTTATATTACCGGTTGTCCTTTATAGTTGTGAAACTTGGACTCTCACTTTGAGAGAGGAACATAATATGTTAAGGGTCTTTGAGAATAAGGTGCTTGGAAAAAAATTGGGGCTAAGAGGGATGAAGTTACAGGAGAATGGAGAAAGTTACACAACACAGAACTGCATGCATTGTATTCTTCACCTGACATAATTAGGAACATTAAATCCAGACGTTTGAGATGGGCAGAGCATGTAGCACGTATGGGCGAATCCAGAAATGCATGTAGAGTGTTAGTTAGGAGGCCGGAGGGAAAAAGACCTTTAGGGAGGCCGAGACGTAGATGGGAAGATAATATTAAAATGGATTTGAAGGAGGTGGGATATGATGATAGAGAAAGGATTAATCTTGCTCAGGATAGGGACCTATGGCGGGCTTATGTGAGGGCGGCAATGAATCTCCGGGTTCTTTAAAAGCCAGTAAGTAATAGTATAGTATTATTATTATTATTATTATTATTATTATTATTATTATTATTATTATTATTATTAATTTACTAAAATAATCTAATTTCATGTTCCTAAAAGCTCTCCGACAGATCAAAATTTATAATGTGTTAGGGAATGGCCAGAGTTCTCTTGCAGTCAAACTGGCCTTTCACGATTATTGCCTTACATTGAAGAAACGTAATCCGGTCGTATTTTGAGCTTTCCTGTAGTCTGGAACACAATTTCTTGGGACTGTTTCCAGCTACAAATGAAGGAAATGCTTTTAGATTATAAGATTCTTGCTTCCGAGTAATGTCGCCGTTCCGAGTCAAATGTCCCATCATAACAGACTACATAAATTGTCAATACATAAAGAAAAGTTACATCCCTCGGAGCAAATCGGTGCTGGAGCCAAGAAATAACATGGAAGGGTTACTGGGCAAGGGAGCTGGAGAGGAAAGGGAAGCGACGGAGGTACAATTATCCGCACGAAACATGGCGTGCACGCGCACCTATCGCCCGGCGTAATCGCGCAATTTTACAGACTACATGCGGGAAACTGGTGCTGCTGATTCGTGGTAGTTTTAGAAAGGGGTGTGGGAGATGGGGAATACAAAGGCCGGGTATAAAAATATTGGTAAACCACGCTACATTGAAAAATAAAAGAATTTTATTAGACTTTGCCATGTGTTACCCTAATTTTGGCAGACCTTTGTCTTCAGAACGAAGACCAATTCAATGCCAATAATTGTCACAAATTGTCGGCCTTATTTCCAACTATTATTTTAAAACGAAATTTCTAAAGACTCTAATCAAATAAGATACGAATCTTTATTCGTTTGACTGAATTGGTCTGTTTGTTCTTTCGGGCAATGTTAACCACCCACGAGAGTCTCCGTCTGAGCACCTTACATTATATCTGTTTAAAGACGTCGTATCATTTACGAGGTGCAATCGGTGACAACGAAGTGGCACGATGACGATGTGAGACCGATTATTCACTATGAGCTCCCCAGACATTCTACTTACAGTCTGTGGAAAAAGCCCAAAAGGGATTCGAACCACGCCCACGAGTTCAGTCACTGATGACTAGCCGAGCTCACTGCTCCGCACGTTAGATGAATATCACATTAATAATGGATAAACATTTGTGTCCTTGGCGAAATTCACGACGCTTTATACCACTGTGTGCAACAAGAAGGCCTATTGGCACACTTGCATAAAAGATTATTGTAATTGACTTACCAATTTCACAACTCATAACAAGCATCAGGCAATCTATGATCACTTAGACATAACTATTAACATTTTAAAATTATTTTTCCTAGAATTTTGATAAGTGATAGTAAATTTAATGGTTATGAGCATATTTTATTAACTACTAACATTTTAAAATTACGTTTTTTAGAATTTTGATAAGTGATAGTTAATTTAATGGTTATTAGCATATTTTATTAACTACTAACATTTTAAAATTATTATTATTATTTTTTTTAATTTTGATAAGTGATGGTTAATTTAATGGTTATGAGCATATTTTATTAACTACTAACATTTTGAAATTACGTTTTTTAGAATTTTGATAAGTGATAGTTAATTTAATGGTTATAAGCATATTTTATTAACTACAAACATTAAAAATTTTTTTTTTGAGAAGTTTGATAAGTGATAGTTAATTTAATGGTTATTAGCATATTTTATTAACTACAAACATTTTAAAATTATTTTTTTTGAGAAGTTTGATAAGTGATAGTTAATTTAATGGTTATAAGCATATTTTATTAACTACAAACTTTTTAAAATTATTTTTTTTTGAGAAGTTTGATAAGTGATAGTTAATTTAATGGTTATGAGCATATTTTATTAACTACTAACATTTTGAAACTATTTTTTTTTTTAGAATTTTGATAAGTGATAGTTAATTTAATGGTTATAAGCATATTTTATTAACTACAAACATTTTAAAATTATTTTTTTTTTTAGAATTTTGATAAGTGATAGTTAATTTAATGGTTATAAGCATATTTTATTAACTACAAACATTAAAAATTTTTTTTTGAGAAGTTTGATAAGTGATAGTTAATTTAATGGTTATGACCATATTTTATTAAGTACTAACATTTTGAAACTATTTTTTTTATAATTTTGATAAGTGATAGTTAATTTAATGGTTATAAGCATATTTTATTAACTACAAACTTTTTAAAATTATTTTTTTTTGAGAAGTTTCATAAGTGATAGTTAATTTAATGGTTATGAGCATATTTTATTAACTACTAACATTTTGAAACTATTTTTTTTTTTTAGAATTTTGATAAGTGATAGTTAATTTAATGGTTATAAGCATATTTTATTAACTACAAACATTTTAAAATTATTTTTTTTTTAGAATTTTGATAAGTGATAGTTAATTTAATGGTTATAAGCATATTTTATTAACTACAAACATTTTAAAATTATTTTTTTTGAGAAGTTTGATAAGTGATAGTTAATTTAATGGTTATTAGCATATTTTATTAACTACAAACATTTTAAAATTATTTTTTTTGAGAAGTTTGATAAGTGATAGTTAATTTAATGGTTATAAGCATATTTTATTAACTACAAACATTTTAAAATTATTTTTTTTGAGAAGTTTGATAAGTGATAGTTAATTTAATGGTTATTAGCATATTTTATTAACTGCTAACATTTTAAAATTATTTTTTTTTTCAGAATTTTGATGAGTGATAGTTCATTTAATGGTTATTAGCATATTTTATTAACTACTAACATTTTAAAATTATTTTTCTTTATAATTTTGATAAGTAATAGTTAATTTAATGCTTATTAGCCTATTTTATTAACTACTAACATTTTAAAATTATTTTTTTAGAATTTTGATAAGTGATAGTTAATTTAATGGTTATTAGCATATTTGATTAATTACTAACATTTTAAAATCATTTTTTTTTTTAGAATTTTGATAAGTGATAGTTAATTTAATGGTTATTAGCATATTTTATTAACTACTAACATTTTAAAATTACCGGTATTTTTTTTTTTAGAATTTTGATAAGTGATCGTTAATTTAGTGGTTATTAGCATATTTTATTAATTACTAACATTTAAAATTTGATAAGTGTTAGTGATAGTTAATTTATGGTTATTGGCATATTTAATTTTTCTTACATATATATTTGTGACCCAATAAGTCTCATGTCTAACTTATACTTCGATCCGGTGCTGTGGATTGAATGTGGCGTAGCTCAGTGGTCAGAGCGCTTGGTACGTAGAACCAAGGACTCGGGTTCGATCCCCGGCGCCGGAGCAATTTTTCTCCTCAAATATTAATTATACAAGCTGTTTTCGAAAATAATTACTAGAAGGGTAACGAAAACCCTGGATGAAAATAACCTATCGAACAAGCGGGGTTCCGCTCAGGGTACAGCACGGCAGACCATCTTCAAACCGTAAGCCAGATCATGGAAAAGGCTGAAGAATTTCATTTAACAGTATACCTGGCCTTTGTAGACACAGGTTTTCTTTTTGAAGTTTGGTATATTTTCTTCTCCAAATCGTAAATTTATTTCAATTATATTTATGTATGGTATTATAGGTTGGGGTGGAACTTATAAATCCAACCTTTATCCGTTAATTTTACTACAGAAAAAAGTATTAAACATTTGTTTAAAAAAGTAGAAAGATTACCCCAAATAAATTGTTGTTTAAACATTTCAAAGTTTTCAACATTAAACAAATGTATTATTTTATTTTATTAAAATATTTTCATAGAAATATTGGTAACTTTGAAAGGTATATACATAAATATGGAACTAAAAATATGAATTCTCTGCGTTTGTCTGAACCAAAATGTAAAACCAATGCAGCTTTTTATCATAGCATGAGTCAAGGTCCCAGATTATTAAACAAATTTTATTCCAATATTATTTTAACCACAAATCCTCTCCAAATTAATAAAAAAAAAATAAAAAAATTTGTATTGGATTTATTGGTTGGGTTTAAACATATTAAACACGTTTTAATCTGTATTCACTCTCAATTTTAATTTTACTTTTGTATGTATTGGAATCCCCTCCTGACCACGAGTCTTACTCATTCAGGAGTGGGCTAGATTATCTTTCATTGTATTTATTAACTTGTATTCATTTCAAACTTACTAGCAATAAAATAAATAGATAGAATAATAGATAGATAGATAGATAGACAGACAGAGAGACAGACAGACAGACAGACAGACAGACAGACAGACAGACAGACAGACAGACAGATAGATAGATAGATAGATAGATAGATAGATAGATAGATAGATAGATAGATAGATAGATAGATAGATAGATAGATAGATAGATAGATAGATAGATAGATAGATAGATAGATAGATAGATAGATAGATGGATCGATGAATGGATGGATAGACGGACGGACGGACGGACAGACAGACAGACAGACAGACAGACAGACAGACAGACAGACAGACAGACAGACAGACAGACAGACAGACAGACAGACAGACAGATAGATAGATAGATAGATAGATAGATAGATAGATAGATAGATAGATAGATAGATAGATAGATAGATAGATAGATAGATAGATAGATAGATAGATAGATAAATCTTCCATTTGAAGAAAATATAATATAAAACTTGCTTTCGTCGATGAATATCACTTTGTTCCGTAACGTATTAGAAGAGTTTACATGTTTTATTCGCGAATTCTAATCTTTCTTTCCTGTTGATTTCATTCACGAAATATTTCCTTCTCGCTAATCTTCCATGATATTCGTTGTTTCTCAAATAATTGCGAATTGTGATGTCACATTAGTTGCAGTTCTTCTGCAAGTTCAGCTGCAATTTTCTGTGCAATTAAATTTTAATGTTTCTTGATGTAGATCCTATAACATTTTTCTCTTAAAGTAGAGTCCGTGTCTTAAATGCGAGGGTGTCTAATAAGCGAGTAAATACGATAGTTCATATTTTTAGTAGAGTCAGTGTCAGTTCACGACACACGACGCCACAACTAATGTCATTCCGCTAGCTTGCATTGGTAGGCTAATTGTGTACGCCATGACTGAAGGTTAAGGCTGGTTCACTATAAATCGGGAACGAGAACCAGAATGAAAACGAGAAGTAGAGGACGTGAATGTGAAAATTTTTTATTCACAATAAAACAAGAACGTCAACGACTATGCATATCGATATGCATGTCAATAACGATATGTAAAGTCGATATTACGCATTCTGATGTTATTTGCGTATAATTGACCAATGGCGTTCTCTCATGAGTACAAGGCAGCCAACATAAACACAGATTAACCAACTTCGAAATTTCAACTGAAACATTTCATTAGGTACGGTACTATAAATATGTCCATGCATCTTTATTATCACAACCTATTTTAAGTCTACCATAACGTAATAGTAATATGCGTTACAAGAGCGGTATGTTGACGTTTTCATGTTCGAGGAAAAGATTGAAAAAGCGAAATTTCCTAGAACATGAAAACAAACATACCGCTCGTGTATCGTAAATTATTTTGTGCGAAGATCGTTTATTACATACCTGAAAGTCGAATTTCTAATTAGTTGCAATGAAATCTCCATGTTGGTTTCTGTTTAATGACGGCAACTTCGGAAAATCAAAATATCTTTCTGGCTATAAAATGTTTTCTGTGTTTACTATACTCCAGCAGGCCGTGATATACGTCTGTCTTCCCCCCCCCCCCCAGTCTATAAATGCGAACTTAAAACAAACGGTAAGGTTATGTAATGATTTATTTTTTCATTTTAATATTTTAACAATATTATTTATATAACATATTTCAGTAATAACATCGGCATCTGGATCTCATTGATTTTTTCACGGCTTCCTTAATGTTACTTTTATCAGGAATGCAATAAGTTTCGTGGAGTAGTAGACTTTACTTAATTTTTGCAAATATTTAAAAACAATTAACATTGCAAATTAGGTGAAATTGCAGTGGTAAGTTTCCAATTTATAATTATTACTATGTTAAACGTGTCTAAAAATAATATGTTAAAAGCCTAAAGCAGTAAAATGAATGTCGCGCTTAAGCGGTAAGAAGAGGGAAATTGTTATGTGTGTTACGTTGGGAATACTGAATGTGGTATTTCACACTTACCGCGTATTGGTTCTGTGCGGAAAACAAGCAAATACGCACGATCTCGCTCAAAATAATTAGAGAAGAAACATTTGCAATAGAACAAAAATGAACACAACAGTAGTTATTGAATTGAAGCATGAATATGTAGTGTGTAATACAACCAATACAGTAATAAGATATGATGCACTTACGATCGGTGTTCAAAGATGCAGCTATTGAAAGCCACGTATTCTCCTTCATTTTCTCATCTTTATACGAGGCGCGCCGCTTATCGTAGGCCTAAACGTGAGGATTTTCCTCAATATTCAATATTAGAATCTCGTCAAATAAAACTTGCCCCATGATTCACAGCACAGAACAAAATAATGCATAGGTTATGTCACGGTCTTCTTGCTACAAAATATACGACGACAAAATAGCTTTTAGATGGCAATAAAATGGATCTAGTGGGCTGTGATCGGAAACGTGAACGCCAAAGTTGAAGCTTGGCCAACTCTCCGTTCTCGATCCCGGGCTCCGGCAAGCTTTTCGTTCATTGTGAATGCTCACATTTAAATGTACACATTTTAACAATTTTACCGTTTTCGTTTTCGTTCCGATTCTCGTTTCCGGTTTATTGTGAACCAGCCTTTACTGACGCAGCATTGCAATGTTCTAGTATTGCAAACAACATACGTAGTTGTTATGGAGATGTATTAATTTGTATTTGAAAAATTTTTGTGTAATTCTCTCGTCCGTCTTTCCCGGAGGACTTGGAGGCTAGGATTAAAACACCGAACGCACGTTACTCATCCCTCTGTCCGATCGCCCTCGACATGGTATGTGGTGGAGACAACAGCGAATATAGGCTGCAATTGGTCAGTGGGTTGATTCTGTCGTGTTCACCACTTTGCAGGGGGATTGAAGCACGGTGAATGAGAGGGGTTCGTTGCACGGGAGGGTAAGAGAGAGAAAACAAATGGAAATTGTTCGATGTAACCACGCCGCCAACAACAACTCGGTTTGAACAACGCTGTTGGATCACAATTTCCATGAAATGAACATAAACCAGGGGTGGCTAAATTCCCTAACCTCGAGTGCTTTTGTTCCAGGATTAATCCGAGTAACTTCACAGACAGGATAACTGCGTCTAGCTCAACTAGACTCCTAGACTACATTTTAAATAAAATTACATTCATCTGTCAAGACAACATTGAAAATACAGCCAGGGTGGTGGGAACTTTTGAGATTTTGGATGTCTGACATCGATAGAAACAGCAAATTTTCTGAGCACTAGCATGGTAATTACGTTATGAATTTCTCTGTTATTTCTGATAACCAGGCTTCGAGACTTGGGATCCGATACAATAATTTACTGTGCATGTACTATAGGTTGTTGACACGCTGCAGGTACTGAAAGGTAGAGATGTGTTGAGGTAACAACGTTGCTATTTAGAATAGAGTACGGTAGTATGGGGAAACACACACATATGTACATTCTGAAAGTAAATATACATTATACAATGACAATGTCAAAAGAATGTGAAAAGCATTTATTCTCCTGTCTTTTATAAGCATTTGTGTTTAATTATACACAGTGTTAATGGTGGAAATAAACATGTAGCAATTTTAATTTATTCATTTATCCTATTGGTCATCTTCAGGAAGTGCAGTTACAGTACCGAATTGCAATGTACTACAAGATACATTTTCAGTGTCTCAAACGTAAATCTTTTTCGGTTATCTACCAAACACAGTTTGTACTGTGAAAAGCTGCGCTCTACGTCACATGACGTGACAGGAGCAAAACGAAAAAGCCTATCATTGCAGTCTCTAAGAGACAATCCTTTATTCTGGAGTAACTCTATGTCCACTAATTTGCTGTTTATGTTACACAATGTTCCATATCCGTTATTTTTACATAAAATTGATTTCCACTTCTGTTTTACACGTTCAGTAACCGGTGTACTTGGTGTCTCATTAATTCTCTGTGTCATTTTCTCAACTAATTTGAGGGCTTCCGGCATCTCTTGCTCTGACTTTTCTAACCGTGTAATAGTTTCAGATACAGTTTGAAAATAGGTTTATATGAAAACCAAATTATTCGTCAGAACCTTCAAATCCAGAGCGTTTTCCTTTGCGTATTTGTTGGCATTCATTCTACAGTGCTCCTACCCTCTGCCTCTGTACGCTTTACCACTATACTCAGTACGCCGTTATGCGCTTTCCCACTGAACTGCTCTATTGGGTCCGAAGTCTCGAAGCCTGCTGATAACATAATTCTCAAGAACCTCACGAGTGTATAAAATCTCTATCGATGAAGACGGTTAGAGTAAGAAGGAATGGAAAACGAAGTAAAGAAACAGACTTCTACACCTGAGCATTCATTAATTAATTCATAGTTTCCTGCTCAGAGACAGGTACTTCACTGCAAACCTAGCAGTCCCGAATCTTCCCTCCTTCTTGCCTTCGTCTTTTTTGTTTCCGGAGTAAGGCCCGAAGATCAGTACCGCAGGTTAACACTTATTGAGTAACTTTTCTTATTGTGGGACGATTGCTGAAGTCCTTAGAACCGCATTCGTGTGAGTTCGTGATTCACTCTTGATGACATACTATCGATTCAGCTACAGCATCCAGGTCTGACGGAGTCCGCGTGAACACTTCACTTTGTTGTTACTCTGCAGCATTCTCATATCGATGGCTTCTGTTCGGAATTCACGTACTACGTCCTGTTGTATCACATATTGACCGTAGATACCGCGATCCACCATAGTTCCACCGGCTTGGCTCAGTCGGTTAAGGCGCTTGCCTGCCGGTCTGAAGTTGCGCTCGGGCGCGGGTTCGATCCCCGCTTGGGCTGATTATCTGGTTGGGTTTTTTCCGAGGTTTCCCCCAACCGTAAGGTGAATATCAGGTAATCTATGGCGAATCCTCGGCCTCATCTCGCCAAATACCATTCGCTATCACCAAACTCATCGACGCTAAATAACCTCGTAGTTGATACAGCGTCGTTAAATAAACCAACTAAAGAAATAATCCACCATAGTGCCATCTGTCCGAGGGAGCTACACTCCTCGATCTGCCGTAATCCGCTGTGAACGCCCCTATGTCCCCCTTGATCTACGCAGCTCCACCAGACAGATAATCTGTAGGTGAATCACGTCTGTCGGATCTCCTTGTCAACTTGAAACTATTGAAGATTATACGTTAAGTTGAAATTAATGAAGGCAAAATGAGACCGAGATACAACGCCGAAAGTTAACCAGCAGTTATGCTTGAAATGGTTCACGGAGGAAAACCTCGCAAAAACCCCAGCCAAGATTTGAGCCTGAGCTCGCTTGTTTCAAGGTTGTACATCCTAACCGTTACTCCACGCGGTGACTCACTTTTCTATTAGTCTCTGCATTTGATCCATAACTATATCTTCATGTCGTCTATCATCTGATACCTCCTTCTGTCCCAAACTTTTCTCCCGTTCATCATTCCTTCCAATGCATCCTTCGGTAGGCAGTTTCTCCTTATCCAGTGACCAACCAATTCCTTTTCCTCTTCCTGATCAGTTTCAGCATCATTCTTTCTTCACCCACTCCTTCCAAGACAGCTTCATTTCTTATTATGTCTGTCCACTTCACCCGTTCTATTCTTCTCCAGTCGCTTCTCTTCACTTCGTCGTAATGTCCACGTTTCTGCCCTATAAATGTCACACTCCACACAAAGCACATCACTAGTCTCTTGCTTAGTTCTTTTTCACAGATCCTCAGAAGATGCTTCCTTTTCTATTAAAAGCTTCCTTTGCCATTGCTATCCTTTTTCTCAGGTCCTGTCAGCAGCTCATGTTGCTGCTTATAGCACACCCATCCCAAGTATTTGTGCTACTGCCTCATTGCGAATTCTCATGAATTTAACATAAATGTTCTGAAATCGTAAAGACATTACTTGCGACAGACAGTGGAATACGTCTATCACTGTATGTCTAATGATTTAATAAACTGAATTGAATTGAATTGAATACGCTTGATGGGTATAGGCCCAGTAAATATTCAGGCCAACTACTGTATATTATGTGCTTCAGATAGAGGAGTGCCATCCCTTTTTTAGTAGCGACATAACTTTACTGAATATCAAGGTCACTAAAAGAAAGTCAAGGAAGCGCACTGGCATGAACTACCAACTCAGCTCCTGAATATGATATGAACGAAATGAGACAGATGGCCTTCAGGTTACGAGCTCACATACTGTACGTAAATTCTAAGACCAACCGCAAGACCCTCGCTAGGACATGCAATCTTGTACATTTAAGATTAACAATCCTACGTTGACTTTGTTTAATTCTTTGTTCTCCTTAGAATACATTCGAATTTTATTTTTTATTTATTTTAGTGGGCTATTTTACAACGCTTTATCAACATCTTAGATTATTTAGCGTCTGAATGAGATGAAGGTGATAATGCCGGTGAAATGAGCCCGGGTCCAGCACCGAAACTTACCCAGCATTTACTCAAATTAGGTTGAGGGAAAACCCCGGAAAAAAACCTCAACCAGGTAACTTGCCCCGACCGGGACTCGAACCCGGGCCACCTGGTTTCGCGGTCAGACGCGCTAACCGTTACTCCACAGGTGTGGACTTCGAATTTTATGAAACTAAACTAGACAGTTGTAAAATTTATTCTGATTATGATAACATAAATTACGATTTGTTACATAAACACAAAAGTTTGCAGTCAGGTTACCAAATAGGATCATTGACAATGATTCACATAAACACTGACACTAACATTACCGTTAGACGGTAACATGGAAGTCTGCAAACTACAAACTTTCATGCTTATGCTTACGTGATTTGGAAACAAAAGACAATCGTAGACCGTTGAAGTATACAGCAGAAATTGATGAAATGATGTCGTTGTTAAGTTTCCATGGTTACAAGTATCTTTGCGGTTATGTTTATGTTTCCATCGGGAATGAAGGTCCATTCATAATGAAAATTAAACATAAACGTAACATAAACACAGAAGTTTGCTGTCAGGTTATCAAATACGATCATTCACAATGATTTACACAAACGCTGACACCTAACATTACCGTTAGACATTAACATGGAAGTTTGCAAACTACAAACTTTCATGCTTATGCTTACGTGATTTGGAAACAATAGACAATCGTAGACCGCTGAAGTATGCAACAGAATGTGAATAAATGGCGTTGTTGTTATGTTTCCATAGTTACCAAGTATCTTTGCGGTATGCTTATACTGTATTTCCATCGTGAATGATGATACGATTTTTTTTTTATTTTATTGCAACATTTACATTCATAAGTTAACGCTTACGTTATGTTTAATGTTCATTGTGAATGCGTCTTTTTGTCTAATTTCTATTGTAAAGAATACGTTATGAGATTATAAGGGCTGAAGTAGCCTCCGTGCTATAGGTTGGAGATCCGATACAAAACAGCTCTTTCTCCACTTATGTTTGCTTTCATCATTGCTATTTCGCGCGTGTGTTGAGTGTGTGGCATTTTGTAATATATTCGCAGCATGGTCCCAGCACGTAATTGAAACATGTTCTGGAAATTCTAGACAGGGGTTTCAGGCCGAGAGGTGAAAGGGTTATACTAGGGAGGAGAGAAAAAATGTAATACCATATCCCGGGAAACGTTTATAACAACTTGTCTGTCCCTAACTGTTGTGTGTTTTGTTTCCCGTATATTGGCCGCCCTTCTGTTTCTACAAACACTGGCTCTCTCACACCCACTACATCACTCCCATGAAATAATTATTGTTACCATGTACAGTCTAATATATACTGATGTCATTAGCGCAGAGTTGCGAAATGCTGGGATGTACAGCTCTGCTATATTCCCCATAAATTTGCCGGTTTACTGTAATTTGAGCTCCAAGGAACTCATGATGGTAATTCACTTGTTTATTTTGCCACGTAACTGACTGGTAACTGATGGTAATGCTTAGATATGTTTTTGTGATACAAGAAAAGGAAAAGGTATAATTTCTGACAATGTACTGTATGCAGTGTCTCTCCATAAATATTAATACATTTTCACCTTACAGATTTATCACTACTACCACCAACATAATCATCATCATCATCATCATCATCCTTCGAGATTCTAGACCATACATGGGCATTGTGCCTCACTGACCTTCACAGAGCTTATCGCTCTGAGTGACATCATCTTCACAGTCCCCGTTCCTCCCTCACGTAGCTCCTAGGCGTTAGCAGGATCTATATCAGTTTCATAAGCAATATCAGTGGTGGCATAATGGCATTATCAAAGCAGTGTGTACGCGTTAGAAAACGATTATTTCATGAGAAATGGGAGATAGAGTTTTTTTGCTGTTTAGAAGGAGAGAACATACGATGTATGTTATGCTCGAAAATCCTATTAGGCATTAATAAATTTAATATACAACGACATTACTCCTTATGTCATAAAGAACATGCTGAATTAGAAGGTAAGACAAATTAAATGTTATTTTTCGTACTATTCCGAAGAAAATCTATAATCTTAACATTTGCATAGTATACTAAATACGACATTATGCCTTAAACACGCTGCATTAAAAGGTACGGGAATTAAATGTTGTTTGTATGTATTATTTCTAAAAGAAATTTGTAAAAAAAAATATATATATATCAAATGTGCGTAGAAAACGAAATATGATTTTCTGAAATTATTTTAGGTCGAGAACGTGCAAATCTATTAAGTAACCTTGATAAACGCCAGAATATTCAAGAAAATAAACGTAGACAACGTGATGGAATATTATTGGCTAGTTACGCAATTTCTCGCCAGTGATTTAAATCAATTCAGCGACGGAGAAACAGTAAAGACGTTTATGATTAAAACTGCCGAATTAATTTGCCAAATTGAATAAAAGTTTCTGAGAGTCTCACGTTAACCAAGCGCTTTCCTAATAATTCGCCACTGACCGCCTTAGCGATTACGATAAGGTGACGCAGGTCACAGCAGTATATATTTCCCATCCTACTCTGCAGTCTCCTCTCCTAGTAAACAAACTATTTCAAATCGAGTGCCTCACGTAACCGAAAATTGTGCCCATGTATGTTCTAGACCATACCTGCACAAACAGCTCTCAATGAGCGCGACCGCTCCTTCGGAGCGGGAGGGCCGTGTTTACCGCTCGCCGAAACGGAGAGGAAGATACGTCAGAATGACATAGACTTGCTATAGGTAGAGGAGATGGAAACGACCACTCAGTTATCTAGTGGAGTGCAGTGTGTAGGCCTATTCTCAGTAACTGTTTCACGTTGCTTACCTACTGCTACAATACAGTATGGAGGAATCTAAAAGACGGAACATAACATTTAATATTTAACGATTTACAGCTCGAACTTATTGATCTTCAATGTGACCTAAGGGCTGAAGATCGTTTGAATAATACTAAAGCCTGGTTGAGTTTTACAAGACTAAACATTAGCAATAATATCCACGACTACACAGGCTGGCTGTGAAAATGATTGCTATGTTTGGCTCAACATTTATATTTGTGAGCAACTGTTTTCTATAATCAACTTTAATAAAGGCAGACATCGAACATCTGTAAGTGATGTTTCATTACGATCAGTAGGCTACTGTTCCTTTCAGCTGCAAACAGCATAAAACCCCGTTTTGATGTACTGATAAATAAAAATATAACAAAATGATATTGTACATTTAAGTAGCTATAGAATTTCCATTATTTCTGTAAAATAAATATTTCTTTATTAATTAATAATAGTCCAAGATAGTTTTGCAAACACTGAACGGGAATTCATTTCATAAACACTCGTAATAGTACTTCCTTTTGTGTATATTTTGTACGAGATCACCCCTTCTTCCAGTCCACCCTATGCAGAGCGCAGCTAATATCTGCATTCCGCTCATGAGCTGTGAGCAGGCTCGGAGAGAGCAAACCTTGTGCAGGCCTGTTCTAGACCAAGTGGTCCATTTTGGCACACGAAATGAAAACGTCAATTAAACAGTTAAAAGTCTTATTTTATTATGACCTTGTATCCTGTCTGTCCTTGCAGCTGACCACAGAGGTCCAGAAAGCGATACAAATTATGGATACGTTTATTACTTACTTACAAATGGCTTTTAAGGAACCCGATGTTCATTGCCGCTAAAGTTGAACAACGATCGAGAAAGCACGAGTAACAGCGCCCGTAAAGCCGAAAACCCGCACGACAGAATTGCCTACGTCTTTGACTGCTTAAGCGAACTTTCAAGACATCGGGAATGGTCAATTCTCGATCGTCAAGCAGCCTTGAATCGCCACGTTGTTTATACCAGACTGAACATTTATCTGTTTTGGCAACTATTATATATGTAGAGGGTGAGTCAGAAAGAACGGATGGATTTCAAACTATCGATACGCAACGAGGAGAGAGACATAGTGAGGGGGACCACGACTGTTGGGTCAGCCATAGAATGCAGTTTCAGTTGAGAACATGGTGTTGGTCTGGTGTACAACGTGCTTTCATCGTAGAGACATTTTTGAAAAATGAAGAGTCTGTGATCGCCACTCAGGACTCATTTCGACATCGGATGTCACGCTAGGATTCCAACTCGGAATACAATTTTGCGGTGGGTGGCTTCATTTCGTATCACAGGTTCAACATTAAAGAAGAAATCAACTGGACGAAATTCTATTGCACTGAGATTGTCCGAGGCTACGGTAAGATCTCGCGCCCTGCGACTTCTTTCTTTGGGACCATTTGAAGGCGTAAGTTTGTAAACATCGATCACATACACTGGACGAACTGAAGACAGCGATTCGTGAAGAAATCGTGGCAATTGCACCAGCTATGACAGTGAAAGTGATGGCGAACATCAGAAAACGCCTCGATGCCTGTATTGAAAGCCAAGGACATCGTATGGATAATGTTGTTTTCCATAAATAAACTGCATGTATTGGTGAATATGTTGATAACAATAAATTTTTGATTTGATGAATCTTTACAATTTTCTTGCCATGTGAAATCCATCCGTTCTTTCTGACGCACCCTGTATAAACAATCAAGTAGCTTCGAAACATTATCTCTACCTTTCAATGTAGGCTACAACAATCCGTTCCTCAATCTTTATTTAATTACTAGGCTATTATTAAAAGGCTAGGGTTTTTTTTCGTATGTTTGAGATCAAGTATACAATATTAAGTAAAAAAATATTAACGCTTTATTTAACGTCATGTTTTTTTATTTCTTAGAAATGATAATTTATTTGAGAATTGTTTTTCTTTTCTATTTATATAACCATAGGTAATATCATGTAATAGAACCAGAACATTTTGATAACTATGATACTGTTTTGTTTTATCTTTTTGTATCAATTAAACATCTCTAATGCTATTTATTTCAATGATATTTGTTGTTCAAAGTTACGAAATCTTTCCACGCTGACCAAATGCTATTTCGAGAATAACGAGCAACACTCGAAGAGCACGAGAGTTACGAGACGAGACTCGAAAGACAAATGTAACGAACACAGCGAGCGAGAGCGGCAGTTAGATTTGTTCATCTCTAATTGTCGCTCTCACATAAGCCCGCCATCGGTCCTTATCCTGAGCAAGATTAATACACCTCCCTCAAATTAATTTTAATATTAACCTCTCAGCTACGCCTCGGCCTTCCCAAAGGTCTTTTTTTCCCCTCAGGTCTTCCAACTAACACTCTATATGTATTTCTGGATTCACCCATACATGCTGCATTCCTAGCCCATCTCAAACGTCTCGAATTTATGTTCCTAATTATGTTAGGTAATGAATGCAACGTGTGTAGTACTGCGTTGTGTAACTTTCTTCTTTCTCCTGTAATTTCATCCCTCTTTGATCCAAATATTTTGTTATGCACCTTATTCTCGAATATCCTTAACATCTGTTCCTCTCTCAAAGTGAGAGCGCAAGTTTCATAACCATACAGAACAACCGGTAATATTTATTTGTCTAATGGCTAGTGCATGATGTTTACTATCATAGACTGAGGGAAAAACAAGAAAGTGGTGAGCAAAACTACAGATTAAGTAATTAAAAACATTCGGGCTCTGGCTTCCCAGTAGCGGTCGACTTCCTTGGAGGATTTCAGAGCAGGGCATTTTGCAAGATGTTGTCTGTCCATGTCTTCCTGTTGATGGCACAAAATGCAGGATGCTGATGGAAGGATGCCAAGACGATTGAGGTGTTTACCCAGGATGTCATGTTCAGTGTTACAACCGGTAATATAACTGTTTTATAAATTCTAACTTTTAAGCCTATTTGTTACTGTTGCTTCAAGGTACTTGAATTTTTCCACTTTTTCAAAAGGATAATACGACATTATTTTTCCTAACTTTATCAATAATATTCTAAGGAAGGTTCATAATATAGCAAAAATGTAACAACATCAAAAGTGTGGAACCTATTTAATAAGTTGAAATACATAAAACGAATAAAAACAATTTTATTGTATTGCAGATTGAATTAATTAAACTGTGTAGTCACGTTATAGTACGCAGTATTATCAATTTATCACATGTCCTAGATTCCTGATGAGGAAATCTGGCAACCCTGACCACCAACTACTTAAACGTACCACACAATTATAGGAATACTATGAACACCATGCCATTTTTATCTTCATTTTAGTAGTTTCACCTTTTTTTTTCATGCATTAATCTTTAGGTTATTTGGCTACATTGGCGTTAGAATCGTGGTATAACAACCTGTGAGCTGTGTGAACATTGTACGGTATTTCATTCCATTTATAATATAAAATCTTGCTGAGCACGCTACGATGAAAACTCTCATATTAACCGCACGTACCTCATAATGATGAGGAAGTGCCTTGGACACGAACCATGTACGCTGGTAACATTTTGTTACCTAATTGAATGGCTGAAGGCTTCTCAGAACAATCGAGTAGCAGAAATTCATCTCTAGTGTTGACATTAACAACAAAGCACACAATGTGCATGTCCGATATTAAACGTTAGGCCACACGCGCAACGAGCCAGATGCTTAGCAGACACAGATCCCAAGAGGACGCTCCGGCCGGCATAATCGCAATGAATCTCTGATTGATCGATTAATGGCAATGCAAAGACGAACGGAAGCTGTATAGCTCGCAGCAATTTCTCAACATCTGGCATATTTGGCAGCGGAGCAGGTCTGGGTGAGCCCTGTCACAAGAATCCTCCTCCCCCTGGCAAGCTATCAATTGCTTGTCATAGAGACCCATTGTCCACACATCAAGCACCCTCTCTAGACCCGTCCATCACGTCTGACCAGGGAATTTTTACGGGGGTGAGTCGGCAAAACTCGAGAAGGAGGAAAAGTAAGTGTCATGAAAAAAATGATAGAAAACAATGAAACTTCTAGGGGATGTTGAATGAAGATTGAATTTCCCTTCAACGATAGCGAAACGGGTTTTTATTGTCTCTTTTTATTTTTAGTCTGTTATTTAAGGACACACTGACGTGAAATAATGAAATTTTTCACGAAAAATATCTTTTTTTTATGTTGAAAAATATTTCGATGCTTAGAAATACTTCTCCTCTTTAAATCTGAGAAGAACATAGTGTTTACAAATTTTGTAAAGTTAAAGAATACTTGTGTAATGTTAATAAATATAAATAGTAAAGTGATGTAGGATTAAGGAATAGTGAAAGTAAGTGCAGATAGAGATTATAAATCAAAGTACAAAGAAGAGAAAGACTTCCTATAATAATTTTATTATCAGAGATA
Organism: Periplaneta americana; assembly: GCF_040183065.1. Taxonomy (NCBI): domain Eukaryota; kingdom Metazoa; phylum Arthropoda; class Insecta; order Blattodea; family Blattidae; genus Periplaneta; species Periplaneta americana. The sequence goes on along the minus strand of NC_091133.1, from coordinate 133,344,345 downwards.
GAATTATGAAAATTTCAGACCCTTACCAAATATATAATAATGCTACCCTATCATATTTTTGGAATATATATTAAAATTATTATGTATTACATTTCATTATAGTTACTTAGTTACAAGTGGCTTTTAGAGAATCCAGAGGTTCATTGCCGCCCTCATATAAGCCCGCCATCCGTCCTTATCCTGAGCAAGATTAATCCAGTCCCTATATCATATCCCATCTCCCTGTAATTAATTTTAATAATATCCTCCATCTACGTATCGGTCTCCCAAAAGGTCTTTTTCCCTCCGGCTTCCCAACTAACACTCTATATGCTTTTCTGGATTGACCTATACGTGATACTTGCCTGTCCATCTCAAAAGTCTGGATTTAATGTTCTTAATTATGTCGGGTGACACAATGCGTGCAGTTTTATGTTGTCTACATTTCATTATATAGAGAAAAATAAATCATCGAATTATAAAAAAAAAATTCAAATATGTCCCAAAGTAATAATATTTGAAGGAACCCTACTCTTTCTGGCAAGATTGCCTTCCACCACTTCTAGGTCTATATACTGCTGTTCAGTTCAAAATGTGTCATGGCTCGCTGTATGTCGTCATGTGGCTAGCCGATGAGCCTAGAGAATTCAATCTTCCTACATTTCCCCAAAGGCGTATTAACTATGTGCCAGAGAAGTTGCCTAGCAAGTACAGCGTTCATTCTGAAGAGTACATACCGATACGTACGGTAACGCCGGTAGTGGCAGGAATGTGAACTGTTTAGAAACACGTACTGAGGTAAGTTTTTTCTTACTGTCGGGATATGGGGAGAGGGTTAAGACGATTACTTACGTATTTGTTGACATTAACTTGGACGGTCATCATGGACACGGAGCATTTGATTTGTGTTGTGGAATGTTGTCGTAAGCAACCGATGATAACAAATACCCTGCGTACGAGTTGCCCGCGCAAAACACAGTTCGAAAGAGGTTATGGTAGCACACAGACCGTACAGACCGCCATCTGTTGCTACGACGTTGTTCAGGTTGAACGCCTTGAATAATAAGTAACTTCTCTGACATAAAAGCTGAAACTCGCTTCAAATCGCTGACTCACAACAGTGACGTCATGACACATTTTGAAATGAATACCCAGTATATGATTAAAATTTCTTTGAAATCTGAATTGTGGGAAAAGAGAGAATTGTGATAATGTATGTGCATGTATACTGTAATTATTAATGAAAACTTAATTTATGTCATAATGTTTTTCAAGACATAAAACAGTTTACTTTTAGTATACGTTCAAGAGTAGAAAGGGGATATAATAAGCAGAAAAGTCATGTAGTTGTGAATATTACAACCTAAGCTATGACTAAATATAATGTAGTTATATTTCTACAACTCTCGCATTGTTAGCAACCAACTCCTCTTGACGTTTTTCTCCGTTATAAGCAGAGTGAAAGCTGTCATATATTGCAAGTGAATTTTATATAATCAAACTGCAACAAATATCATAATATTATTATCGTAACAGGATGGAAATACCATCATAACAATTCGTTACAACTGAACATAAGTAATTTTTATCAAGTCACAATATGAACAGGGCAGATAGAATACTTTCATAGGGCTCACTAGGTATAAATAAACATTCATATTGTCGTATACTATCTGGAAAAATAAATAGTATCCAAAACTACTGAGTTAAATTTTGATAACGGGAAACCATGCAGAGAATTAATTTCCAAACCCTTTGATACGGGCAGCTCCATTGCAGCACCTGACAAAATATCCACAGCGGAATTAATTTCGACTGTATAAACAAGTTACACGAGACTGAACACATTAGGGCGAGCCGCGGAACAACGCGGTCTGATCAGCTCTATTATCGAATAACATACTTCGGTACCAACTACTTTATTGTCTGCTTTGTTGATGATGTAGTAATGAGTGTCCATATTTGAGATTCGATAAATGAAAATAATAAATTGTAACTGACTAAGATGATCGTCTTATTGAGATGTAATCTTAGATATCTTACATTTGTTACAACATTTCGAAACATCTGGAGATGATTACAACATAAAGAGTCTCCACTTCCAATGTACTTTAAAAATTCAATGTCATTATTGTAACAGCTGTTACTTTCTCATCAAACATTTTACTCGTTATGCCAACAATCAAATTTCTAACCTACTTAAAGTACAGTAGCTAATGGTGTCCCTCACGGTCCAATACTTGGTCCGTTGTTTTTTATTATCAGCTTTGTTGATGATGGAGTAATGAGTGTCCATATTTGAGATTCGACAAATGAAAATAAGATGATCGTCTTATTGAGATGTAATCTTAGATATTTTAGATGTATTGCAACGTTGCGAAACATCTGGAGATGATTACAACATAAAGAGTCTCCACTTCCAATGTAATTTAAAAATTCAATGTCATTATGGTAACAGCTGTTACTTTCTCATCAAACATTTTACTCGTTATGCCAACAATCAAATTTCTAATCTGCTTAAAGTACAGTAGCTAATGGTGTCCCTCACGGTCCAATACTTGGTCCATTCTTTTTTATTATCAGCTTTGTTGATGATGGAGTAATGAGTGTCCATATTTGAGATTCGATAAATGAAAATAATAAATTATAACTGACTAAGACGATCGTCTTATTGAGATGTAATCTTAGATATCTTAGATGTATTGCAACATTTATTTATTTATTTATTTATTTATTTATTCTGGTGTAGTTAAGGCCATCAGGCCTTTTCTTCCACAACACCAGGAATACAAATACAAATAAACAGAGAGAAAAAATACACAATATACAAAGTAAAGCTACACAAGAAATAAAGAGAGAGAGAAAAAAAAACACTATAAACAAAGTAAAGCCACACAAAAATATACACAGGTTGCAGTCACACAAACTTTAAATGAGAGATTAAGTACCATAATTAATTGTATCCTAACTAATTAACTAACATAAACAAGAAACTTGCAATTTTAATATAAATTTAAAAATAAAAAGAAAAAAAACACAAATCAATACTTCTAGCAATACCTAAAAACATTAACTAAGACAAAATTTTCCAATTTAATTTTGAATTGTGATATAGTCCGGCAGTCCCTGACGTCATTAGGTAACGAATTCCAGAGGCAAGGTATTTCTACAGTATAGGAAGATGAGTATAAAGACGTTCTATGATGAGGGATAGGAAGAAGTGCTTGATGTCGGTTTCGAAGACTTGTAAGAAATTGAAAGCGCGATAACAGATAATTCAGAGTAGAAGTATGCATGTTTCTAAACAGAAGAGATAGTGAATGTATTATTCTTCGTTCCTTCAGAAGCATCCATGAAATTAACTGGAGGGAAGGTGTTATATGGTCAAATTTACGAGTATTGCAGATGAATCGTATGCACACATTTCGAAACATCTGGAGATGATTACAACGTAAAGAGTCTCCACTTCCAACGTAATTTAAAAATTCAGTGTTATTATGGTAACAGCTGTTACTTTCTCATCAAACATTTTACTCGTTATGCCAACAATCATAGGCCTATTTCTAACCTGCTTAAAGCAATTAACGGTGTTCCTCACTGTCCAATACTTGGGCCATTCTTTTTTATTATCGCTTTCTTGATGATGGAGTGATGAGTGTCCATATTTGAGATTCGATAAATGAAAATAATAAATTGTAACTGACTAAGATGATCGTCTTATTGAGATGTAATCTTAGATATCTTACATTTATTACAACATTTCGAAACATCTGGAGATAATTACAGCATAAAGAGTCTCACTTCCAATGTAATTTAAAAATTCAGTGTCATTATGGAAACAGCTGTTACTTTCTCATCAAACATTTTACTCGTTATGCCAACAATCAAATTTCTAACTTGCTTAAAGTACAGTAGCTAATGGTGTCCCTCACGGTCCAATACTTGGTCCATTGTTTTTTATTATCAGCTTTGTTGATGATGGAGTAATGAGTGTCCATATTTGAGATTCGATAAATGAAAATAATAAATTATAACTGACTAAGATGATCGTCTTATTGAGCTGTAATCTTAGATGTCTTAGATGTATTGCAACATTTCGAAACATCTGGAGATGATTACAACATAAAGAGTCTCCACTTCCAATGTAAATTAAAAAATTCAGTGTCATGGTAACAGCTGTTACTTTCTCATCAAACATTTTACTCGTTATGGCAACAATCAAATTTCTAACCTGCTTAAAGTAACTAATGGTGTCCCTCACAGTCCAATACTTCTTTTTTATTGTTTACATAAATACAAATTTTTCTAATATAATAAGTTGTGACAAAATGGAAATGGTACCAAAAATCAACTCCACATACAAGTATAAATTCAAAATAATACAACTGTTTTATGTGCATTTGTGCACAATTTATATAATAATTACACGCCCTTACTTAATCTTAGCAGAATAAAATGATATCAAATAGTTTACTGCTTGGATTATAAAAATAGAATTTCATGCAATCCTCCAGCTTCTTGTTCGGGAAGTTATTAAATTTGCGTCCCTTTAAAACAGTCATTGCCCAAAAGGTTAGTAGTAGTAGTAGTAGTAGTAGTAGTAGTAGTAGTAGTAGTAGGTTTATTTTGCTTGGCAGAGTTAAGGCCATGAGGCCTTCTGTTCCACTCAACCAGGTTTCAATAATATACATTAAATACAAAATTAGATTACAAAACAACACAAAAGAAAATACTGTGAATTTTATTTCAACTCAACAATAGGATTTTCACTCAACACAGTATTCGTTATAGCACTCCACCGACGACAATGACAATTTACTTGGACTATTACGCACAACAATGAACTGTTAATCTTAACTAATATTTACAAAGCACTATTTACAAATCAGAACTATCAGTTCTCAGTTCACAGTTCTTCTAGCTCAGTCACTCGAGTTCACAGCATCTCGAACCACAGATCTTCAGAGGCAGTCCACTGTACTCGAACTCAGATCCCTCCAACTGCGGTCCACTGCACTCGAACTCAGGTCCCTCCAACTGCGGTCCACTGCACTCGAACTCAGGCCTTCGGATGCTGATACAGTTGCGGACGCACACTCGAGTCGAACTCCGGCACACAAGACTGGCTTGCTTGCTCTGGCTTACTCACTGACTGAATAACTGAAAAACTGCTCGAGTTCGCTGGCGTTTCTTCTTTTATAATCACAGCGACGTAGCCTCGAAAGTTCGACACGTCTCCAGAGATTGCACTCCAGAAAAATCCAGAGCCCTCTCCTCTCTACCAGCACCAGATGCGCGCACACTCTCGTCGCGTTGACGTAATACACCCCCTCTCTTCTCTCAGCCGCGCGCCGTCCCAAAGTGCTCCGCGCGATCTTCTCTCTTGCGGGACGCTGGTCGTGAGTTCGAATCTCACGTCGCTGTCACAATACGTTAGAAATTACATAAAATATGGTAGAAAATTACAATAGTCAAGATCAGTGACATGATATAAAATTACAAATAGTCAAGATCGGTTACATAATATATAAAATAAAGTTGAAAATTACACCTAATCAAAATCAGTCACATAACAAAAGGGGAATATACACACTCATACACAATTTATAAGACCTAAAATGCTCGAGATAAATTCGACGATTAACTCACTTGAGATACATTATACAGTTAACATACTAATAGGAGAATACATGTGGGTTACAAGACATAAAATGTTGATTAGCAAAATCGTACTAAATGACAAAGGTTAGTGCAGGGGATCGAAGAAACCCCCGACCGCATATTTCGTCGACTGTTACAATGGGGCAGTTTTTAACAAACTCACCGCTCACATTAGGGATTCATAAAATTTATTTTAATTTGCTCTGAAATTCCATATATAACCCTTACATTATTTTCAATATTTACGTCGGAAAACTTAGCGTCAATTTTATGTTTCAGCTCTTCTAGATTCGTTTTTCTTGTCTTCTCTAAAAATAAATATTGATAATTGTTATTGTAGAATATTCATATGAGTAGCTTAAAATTCACTCTTACATTTAAATTTGTTACAGATTTAGTTATAGATTTGTATGTCACATAATGTCTGGCGCTGTGGTGTCTTTCCTGAATGGAAAAAAAATTGTTGTAGTTATTATGTCTTCTGAAAATTGTAGCGCGATCGACTTTCCATGATATATCTGCCTTATAAAATCCATCACTGACAAATGCTTACCTTACTGTCTACTCGTATCGGACCAAAACATTACTCTTTCAGTCAAGGAAGTTAGAGTGGGGAATTAAGGAATAGTCGAAAGTGAAGCAGTTGAAGTATTAATGCCCAGGGTTGCTTTACATCAACATAACAATGAAATGAATACTCGTATAATTCGGAACATGATAACAATAACTTAACAGTTGCGAATCGTGTAAGCTGTAAGACAATACAATTAAACATTGCATGGTAACTTCGTGACAGGATTTTTTTTAAATATTGTGGCAACACTGCTAGAAACTTCTCGTTGCTTCGGGATTCGATCTCGCGACCGGCAGAAGGAGGGCGAGGTCGGCGGTGGCTGGGCACGACAAATGAAGTTGCCCACGCATCTACTGCCAGGGCATGTGCTGTGTGGTGTGAAGAAAAGGGGGGAAGCTGGAAGCCACGCGAACTGATTGTTGTAACGAGAATGATCTCGAAATCGTAGTTTATGGAAAGTGTGGCTTAATTTATAAAAAACGAGCAGCCTTCGAAGAAAACCAGTTGCCAGTTGCAGTAGTTGCTAGTATTGGACAGCGAGTGAACCAGCAGCGCCCAGGAGTCTAGTGTTCGACTCGCTAGTGAACTTGAGCAGCGTCCAGGCGGAAGGAACGCAGTGGACTGTTCCCGGAAGTCCAGAGTTCGAGTGCAGTGGACTGTCCCCGGAAGTTCAGAGTTCGAGTGCAGTGGGCTGTCTCTAGAAGCCTTGGGTTCGATATACTGTGAACTTGAGTGACTGAGCTAGAACAACTATCCAAGGCAAACGAACTGTGAACTGAGAACTGACAGTTCTGTGTTGTAAATAGTGCTTTGTGAACATTAGTTAAGATTAGCAGTACATTGTTGTTCTCAATAATCCAAGTGAATTGTCATTGTCGTCTGTGGAGTACAATAACGAATACTGTGTTGATGTCATCATCATCATCATCATCATCCTTCACGAATTAGGCGGTCCACACCTGTGGAGTAACGGTCAGCGCGTCTGGCTGCGAAACCAGGTGGCCCAGGTTCGAATCCCGGTCGGGGCAAGTTATCTGGTTGAGGTTTTTTCCGGGGTTTTCCCTCAACCCAATACGAGCAAATGCAGGGTAACTTTCGGTGCTGGACCCCGGACTCATTTCACCGGCATTATCACCTTCACATCATTCAGACGCTAAATAACCTAGATGTTGATACAGCGTCGTAAAATAACCCAATAAAAAAAAACGAATTAGGCCTCTGTAGACCTGTTTCGGCCCCATCTAGCAGTCTTCTAAAAGGTCTTCCTGGTCGACGATGTCCTCTAGGTTTATACTGCATCATAATTTTTGGGATTCTTGAATTTTCCATTCTTCTTACATGATCTAGCCAATTGAATTTGTATCTGCTGATTTTTTCTTCTACTGACTCTACTTCTAATTGTTCTAAAATTTCTTCATTCCTTTTTCGGTCTAAAAGAGTATATCCTGCTGTCCTCCTCAAAAATTCCATTTCCGTTGCTTTGATTCTGTTCACGTCTTTTTTCTTTAATGACCAAATCTCGCTTCCGTATAAAAGGGTGGGTAATGGTAGTGTATTATATATTTTTATTCTTGTAGATTTTTGTACTAATTTAGCTTTTAATGCATTGTTTATTATTCCTAGAATTTGTGTAAATTTGGTAATTTTCTTGTTCACATCTTTTTCATTTTGATAAGATATTTCACAACCCAGATGTGTTGATGTGTGGAGTGGAAATCCCATTGTTGACGGGAGTGTTTAAATTCAATTTAAAGAAAATGATTATTGTTGTGACAAAGTTACATTATTGTTTTGAATAAAAAGTTAAAATATAAAATATTACTTACACTTCGTACCACGCAGAAACGAAGCATTCCACTGCAGTCTGGTATCGAACTCACACGTTCATCGTTGAAGTCACCAGTGTTTTCAAACACTGTACTCAAACTTGTAATCCCCTTAATGAAAATAATGTTTTAACTACCTCGCTGTCTAGTCTTATTCCATTTTATTAATTACTAGGATTATTATGCCTATTTTGAAACTGTTTACCAACGCCTCTGCAACTCGGGTGCAGGAGCCCTCATGCCATTATCGACAATGCATTTTAAAAATTTTGCCATCTATGGACCAGTACATACAGGTTTGTTTAATGGATTATTACCGGTACATGCGAAGGGGGGAAAGGAAGCGGTGCTAATGGGTAATATGGAGGTAATCTTGCTCACTAGGGTATTGGCGTCTGTCGGATGTGGTACAGACTAGTTAAAGAAATTAATACACGGCTGATGGTGAATAAGACACGAGCTAACATACAATTACAGAACGCATTATGATACAGTGGATTTACATGTCCTGTGGAAGCAGGTGTGTCTACAAAGGACTAATTACAGGTTACTAATATGTTATATTCAAATTAGTTGTCTTCTTCGACTTTGCAAGGTCAGTCTAATATTTGACACCTTTGTTCAAATAATTATAATAACTGTGCTGTATTCTGTTATTATCTTCATGAATATGTTCATAAGACAATTAAAAATATAACGGAACAAATACAAAGTAATCACCTCTCGTTGAAAATTAGCAATGTAATGAAAGTTATAATCAACTAAAGACTCATAAAATTAATTAATAATATTACTTTGTTTCTTATACAGAATGGAAGTAATATGAGTGTGCAGATTTGAACAACTTATTTCTTGGATGGAGTACAAAAAATGTTGCTAATATTATATTAGTTGTCAAAAAATCTGGAAGTTAGAATTTATAAAACAGTTATATTACCGGTTGTTCTTTATGGTTGTGAAACTTGGACTCTCACTCTGAGAGAGGAACATAGGTTAAGGGTGTTTGAGAATAAGGTGCTTAGGAAAATATTTGGGGCTAAGTGGGATGAAGTTACAGGAGAATGGAGAAAGTTACACAACACAGAACTGCACGCATTGTATTCTTCACCTGACATAATTAGAAACATTAAATCCAGACGTTTGAGATGGGCAGGGCATGTAGCACGTATGGGCGAATCCAGAAATGCATATAGAGTGTTAGTTGGGAGACCGGAGGGAAAAAGACCTTTGGGGAGGCCGAGACGTAGATGGGAGGATAACATTAAAATGGATTTGAGGGAGGTGGGATATGATGATAGAGACTGGATTAATCTTGCTCAGGATAGGCACCAATGGCGGGCTTATGTGAGGGCGGCAATGAACCTCCGGGTTCCTTAAAAGCCAGTAAGTTAGTAAGTAACATTTTTAAGAACATATTTAGTTTGAGGACTTTCGTTCTTCTTACAAAACTAAGCCCAAATGAAGAACACGAATACTGTTACTTCCAACTGTATTTAGCTCAAGTTCAGCGCACTTTAACAAAGGCTCATTTTCATTTTTGAAATCGAACAAGGTTTGGTAGCGCAATTTCCTCCATCTCGACGCGAACGTTGGCAAACAAAACATTTTTGCGACAAGCCGCTGACGTAGGTAACCGCAGCGTAGATTGGATGGGTCTCGAGCTGCGGTCCTCCTTGCGACATCTGACGCTGTCACAAGTGCGACGGGAAGTCTATAACCCAGGGGATCAATACCTCGCTGCCTTACGTTGTGAAATTAACCTTGCAGAGCGCTAAATCGCTCTCGTTAGTGGCACAACAGACCAATTGGAGCAGGCATATTAATTGAGATGACTTCACCGAAGATGTCCTCTGTCACTTCACGGCTTCAATTAGAACTCTGCCTTGTGACTAATCCGTCAGTCACAATATTCCGGTGCTCATACATATTCAAACCTTGCCGAAAAGTTTTAATTATCCATTCCGTGTTATTTCTTGTATTTTTAACTTTCCAGTATGCCAAGTGATATAAACTGAAATTCTATTATGAAACATTTAGAAGTTGTATAACATCTCTTCTGGATAAAAGTTTTATATCCAACATAGACCTACCATATAAAACTTTTAATAACCGGATATAAATTGAATGAATGATAGCAGGAGTATGGTACAAATCGAACCGGAAGCAGAGCTACCTCCAAGAAGCGAATTTGGAAGAACTGGCCAGCAAATGTTGTATGAGCCCTTACAGACGCAAGGATCTATCAACAAAAATGCAAGTTTACGTTAGAGCCATATAAAAATGAAATGCTTTTGCCTATCCTTGTCTAAATAACAAGATACATTATTTGAATCTTTGTGGTATCCACTGTATTTCTCAAACGATTGTTTCCAAACAAAAAAATATATCAATAACGCTACATTTGTTGATACGCCCTTCTGATATGGTGCCCTCGATATTCTATGTGCTATCAATCCCAAGTTTACTGTCCTTCGTCCTCGACAGCAAATATCCTACGTAAATGACTATTAATACAATTTCTCTGGTAATATTCAAAAGCTGTAGCATATTAGGAATACATGATTAGTTATAATTCCAATAACGGATTTAGCGTAAGGAAAAGAACAATTTACTGAGTAAGTATAACATAACGTAGAATATGGATTGAACATTTTCATAGACTATTATACTTCTACTACGTCATACTACTTTTGACCAATAAAACGGTACGGAACGACGTGTTTCAACCAATCTAAGCTGCTTATACTATAATTTATATCACCTCCCTAGCATTTGTTTGTTTCTATCACCTCCCTAACATTGGTAAAAATGAAATGCTTTTGCCTATCCTTGTCTAAATAACAAGATACATTATTTGAATCTTTGTGGTATCCACTGTATTTCTCAAACGATTGTTTCCAAAAAAAAATATATCAATAACGCTACATTTGTTGATACGCCCTTCTGATATGGTGCCCTCGATATTCTATGTGCTATCAATCCCAAGTTTACTGTCCTTCGTCCTCGACAGCAAATATCCTACGTAAATGACTATTAATACAATTTCTCTGGTAATATTCAAAAGCTGTAGAATATTAGGAATACATGATTAGTTATAATTCCAATAAAGGATTTAGCGTAAGGAAAAGAACAATTTACTGAGTAAGTATAACATAACGTAGAATATGGATTGAACATTTTCATAGACTATTATACTTCTACTACGTCATACTACTTTTGACCAATAAAACGGTACGGAACGACGTGTTTCAACCAATCTAAGCTGCTTATACTATAATTTATATCACCTCCCTAGCATTTGTTTGTTTCTATCACCTCCCTAACATTGGTTTGTTTTTATCATCATTCTCTCTAACATTTGTTTCTTTGTTTTCCAACATTTTACTTTTAATAATTGTACCTTTGTACAATTCTTCTTTCATTCAGCATTCATCATCCTTAATTAAAACTTTTCTGTCATTTATCTTGTTTATATTGTTTAGGTTATGTTATAGCTTCTGCTGTATCAGATTATGGATAGTCACGTATCAGAGATTGTTTAATATATATTGATAATTAAAGTGGAAAGCAACACTGTTTTAATAAAAATGAAATAGAAACAACAAAGCCTTCTTGACTAGTAATCGTCTATAGAGTTCAATGAGTTGTTACAACTGTAACAAGAGAACAGTTCATCATAATAGAACTACATTACTGCCATCCAGCGGAATATTTGTAATGTTGAGATGGTAATACATTTCTAAGACAATTTATTACATATTTTAGTAAGTCAATTAATGTATCAAATATGAATGAGGTCTCGCCCACCTCATTATATTTTGCTCGACTAGTATGACTGGTCAGTTTGTTTTTATACCATTAAGTACGAGAAAAATTCGTACCGGCACCGGGAATCGAACCCAGGACCTCTCAGCTTATGGCCATAAAGTCATGTAATATGCGCTCCTGTACACATATGACGTGTATCGTCTCGAGTGCAGGCAGTAAGGCCGTAACACGATACTACGAGAGGAGTTCGGCCGGCGTCGTGAATCGGGTCCCGGCATAGCTCAGTTGGTTAGAGAGCTCTCAGAGCGCACAGCTGAGAGGTCCTGGGTTCGATTCCCGGTGCCGGTACGAATTTTTCTTGTACTTAATGGTATAAAAGTCAATTAATATTTTATCGTATTAGAGTACTTTATTTATCCTAATATTTATATACTTTTTTTTTCTGTTTTTATTTTATTTTTATTTTACCGCTTTCTTGAGCGCTGTTCCTTGTCGAATTGATTGCAACAAAAGGTTTCTACCTTCATCGGGACGTGCAGTTTTTGGGGCCCCACTACCAAATGCTGGAGGTGGTGGCTCAGGTGGAGGTGGAGGGGGCGGGAACGGCATATTGCTAATCCCACCTCACCCATTATCTAGGCCAATTCCGACTTGTATTTCACTTGTGATTTTCTACTGACTGACCTCAATGTCAACCAGTCGCAAAGATTACAACGTGTTCATAATTCTTGTGTTCGCTTCGTCTGCGATGTCCGTCGCGCTGACCACATTACTCCATCCTTCCAAACTCTAAACTGGCTACGGCTTAACGAACGTAGAAATTTTCATTCTCTTGTTCTCCTTTTCCAAGTCCTTCACACTTCTACACCTACCTACCTTGCCTCCCGTTTCAGTTACCTGTCATCATATCATAATCTCTTCACAAGCACGCAAAATAGCCGCATACTAGCCATACCAACACATAAGACCTCATCGTATTCATCATCATACACAATCTCGCTCTCGCGCTTGAGGAATACCCTACCCAGTGACATCAGAGACTGTCGGAATTTAGTAGCGCTCAAAAGCAAACTTATTAAGCATTTTCTTACTGCGTAGAGTAGGTTTAATTTTTACTTAGTTAATAAAAACAATGTTTCTCTCTTCTTAAATTTTACAATAAACTGTCCAGCTTTTATTAATCAGTTAATCTTTTAGTAGGGGAGACTGTTGTACCTTTAAACACTTTTCACATTTTATTTTTTTTAATTTTGGGAAATGAAATTTTTTAAACGAAAAAATGCTTTAAATAATTATTGAAGATTCCTTTACAACTTCCTGTATGTATTTTCCTGTTTTACAGATCTATTAAGGATGGAAAAAATAAAATGAAGAGATATGTAATGTGTTCAAAGGTACAACAGGATCATGTACCTTGGAACATACTCTCTTGTAAGTTGGAACACATGGAATATAGGTGGGAATATAGCTGTAAAAACTGACAATCATATTTAAAATGTATTTTCTATCATAAACCAGAGCAGGCTTCTCTGATTGAGATTTTATTTCCTGGAGAAGCAATAACTGCTTTAGCAGCTTTCTTCAAGACATCCGAATCAATTGGGGACCTCTTTAATTCCAGACTTACTTCGTGACATGGCCTTAAAATAAAAGAAAAACAAAAACCGATAGTATCGTGTAATTTGGAACATGTTCCATGGTACAAGATGTTTTGTGTTCAAAGGTACAAGAGGGTGCACGTTTAAACAAATATGGCTCCGAAAACTAGAGAGTCAAATAAATCATGGAAATTAAAATATGTTATTACTCACCAGATGATAGGGAGCACGCCGTACTTGAAAGATGTTAACAAATGCAATCTGGTTTTGTGTTAGAAAACATACATCAATGAACGAAATGTTTACTTTTGGTACTAAAAAACTACTTTTGTCCACGGAACTCACACTTTGCAATAAATCAAACTGAAACTACGACCAGAGCTACTTAGCGGCTTTCTCTACAATCTACTTCAGTTTGAGTCCTCTAGGTAGCAGCAAAAATTAAAAAACAAAAAAAATGTTCAAAGGTACACTATGCTAAAGGTACAACAGTCTCCCCTACTTTGATTTTTATTGTATTTGTAAATTTAATATTAATTATAATTATAATTGTAATTGTATTCTTAATATTGTAGTTGTAATCCACTGGTAGAGGGGAAGAGAAGGCCTGATGGCATTATCTCTACCAGGTTAAATAAATAAATAAATAAATAAATAAATATTATTACTTAAAATAAAGGAACTTTTTCACATCTATTTGCTCTCACATTTTCTATCATTATTAACTACATACGATCTAACATCTAACTAATATTAAGAATGTAGAAGCAAAATACTGGTAAACATTAAATACACATCCGCTTTCTACTGCTACACCTTGCACCAATATGGCTGCCTCGGTGGGTGGGATTATGGGAGCAGAATGACTAATCGTGTAATAGTCAAGAACGCTTCCAGAATCCTTTCCGTTGTGTCTGCATCCGTGCTACTGGAATGTTACGTTAAAATCACGTCTCGCCAGTCTTGCGTCCTCACGATCGTTACCGGACGATATTGCCCACGCTGCAACTGTAATTTGCTGTTGCATGTTCAGTGCCATCTTGACTAATGACGTAAGCTCAGCATTGTTGTAATGTGGTACTGGCCTGAAGGCCTTAACTCTACCATACGAATAAATAAATCGAAATCTAAATATTAATCACGTAAACAAGTTTTGAGTTCGCATTACGCGGATCTAAAAGTAAGCACGGTGTATTAACCAGTGATAACTTTGTGAGTGTTATGCAGATTTTCTTCCGTATCAGCGGACAACGCCACTCTTAGGGAATATTTCACGATGTCTTTAATAAGTAACAGGAGAGTAGGGGAGTAGCGGGTACAGTAAGACACAAAATATTAAGATATATGTATGCAAGTGAAATTTCAAGTATTTTTTAAATCAAGTGCAACAGAAATATACATTAAAACATGGAGTACAATAATACATAAACAGAAATGTTAATAGATAAAGGACATAATATACAATGCAAATGTCTCACTGTTCCCATTCAGGAGGGTACAGTGAGACATCACAGTGTCTATTAACGGACATTGAAATGATTTACATTAATTTCAAAAGAAAAGAAAGCTTGCTGTATCTTTATCTTGACATGTTCTGTAGCCTTATTTAGAATCATTTTGATGTCTGACTTCGAAACCATTGAAACATCTGGAACATTTGGAAAAGTGAATTTTTCATGACCTTTCAAACTTTTGCGAAAAAATAAAATGAATTTTTGATGACAACAAAGCTTATAATTATAAGAATTTAATTTAATTCTTTATTATTTTTTAATATTTTCTTAAATTTTGTGAATAATTTTTTTATTTAAGAAACCATTAAAATGTAATGTATCCATTATTTTAAGCTATAGTTCCTAAATTGGTTACTAGTATGTTCATTTATAATGTTAGTTACCGATAAATATAATATAATTACAGTTTGTTTTTGCAAATCATTGGTAAATGTGAAAACTGAGACGTCTCAGTGTTCCCTTCAATGGCATGTCTCACTGTTCCCTTTACGCATAGTTCGTTTAAAAATGGCGCCATCACTTCAAAATCAGACAAGAAAGACGAAACGTTGCCAAACATAACGTCAAATACCATAGTATTAGGTAACAAGACATTCATATTTCTATCTCATTTGTATATCCAATATAACCTTCATTAAACACAAGCAAAATGTTACTTCTAGAGTGAAAAATTACGAATTATTTTTTCATCACTCACCTTTATAACTAGAATCAAATCGAGTATCAAAATACTGTTACTTTACTCATGCAACATACAACTCCACTGTTACAAACATTTCAACATCAAAATTTACCTTCTAATAAAAAATGTCTCACTGTTCTCCCTGTCTCACTGTACCCACTTCTCCCCTATAGTTTAATTTTCTGTGAAGTGAGACATAATGGGCTGTCGAAGTGCTAGAAGGATGACACAAAGAAAAGAGAGTGCAACTTGAATTCTTGACGAGTGAAAAATATCTCAAGAAGCTAATTCTTTATAAGTTTGTTATAGTCTCAGGATTTCTCTCATTGTTGTAAGAATTATACTCGTTCACGACGTCGCAGTTTACAATGGTGTGGCAACAAAACCCACTCACATCCAATGTGCGAACTTTCACAGGTTTCGGTTTTTATTATAAGAAATCCCAAGTTATAAAAATACCCGACTTTTGCGTACGCGAAGACAGAATAATCATAACACAAACAAACCATCTACTCCAATCGATATTGAATTCTTTTCCTCCTGATGGCGGAGGGCGTAGGAAGGAGAAATAAAGCGCTCTTTCCTTCATCTAAACCATGAGGTAAGGTTCCATTTTCTACGGGAATTTGTTTGCGTGTGACGCCAGATGGCAGGCACGACTCAGCATCTGCTAACAAGTGAGAGAGAGCGAGACGGAAAATATTAGAAGGCTGTGGAAGGTGAAAGAAGGGGAGGGGGTGAATTCTCGCGCAGAGACAATTCCAAATCTCGGAACGACCCTATTCTTTGCTGCCGCCTTCTCCTCAGAGTTTGAGGAGTTTCCTTTTTCGTAATCGTCTCCATTAAAGAGGAGGAGGGGACGACGGGCAATGAAACGGGTCGTGACGTTTTCACTGATGGAACCATCTCTGCCATCTCTCTCTCTGTTTCTCTGAGTCCAATCTGAATGCCCCATTCCCTCAGAAATCGAGATCAGAAAACTTGCTGATGTTTGTGCATAAGAGAGACAAGAGTGTGAGGCAGGAATTCTGGATGATTCCGCTTACTACACGACGTGTACGATGCTATCGAACCGGAGTAGCAAAATAAATCGAACAATATCCGACGCCTCTCTTTCTCTTCCTATTTATCTCTCCTATTTTAAGAGCGAAGAGCCAAATTTTTTTCTGATAATTCATAAATATTAAATAATGGTTATGTCAATAAAGTTAGATTCTTTGGTGAAGATACCAGGAATTGCTTGAAATATTCCACAAGACTCGCACCACCATTCTTTCTTTCTTCTTTTCGTCCTACTCCCTGCTATTCTCATTGTCGTCGCTGTAGTTGAATTCAATCTCACAGCCATGGCCTCCCTCCACCATAGCTACAGCCATCATGAAATTAATAGCCACCTCCATTTCCATAGTCCTATTCGTCTCTCATCACCTCGTAACAATAACATTTCTATATTTGCATCATCGTTGTGCTAAATGCGTGCAGAGGAATGCTAAAGAATTACTGTTCACTAAATTCTCATCCAAAGATTGAAATAATTTTTTTGCACGATATTGTGTTTTCTCGTCGTTACAGCAAACGGCCGCCACGATTGAAAGTTGATTTTACTGGATTCAGAGTTATCAACCTAGAAAAGTATGTTGAAATATTACAAATAACTGCTCTAGTGAATAATTTCAGTAATTTCAAGAGAAAAATCGTTTCTGGGCCGAGTATCGAAATAGAGATTTTTGGCTAAACGCACCAACGCTCTACCAACTGAGCTACGTTAGTTAATTAGTTAGGATACAATTAATTAATCATTTAAAGTTAGTGTGACTGCAACCTGTGTATATTTTTGTGTGGCTTTACTTTGTTTATAGTGTTTTCTCTCTCTCTCTCTCTCTCTTTATTTCTTGTGTAGCTTTACTTTGTATATAGTGTATTTTTTTCTGTTTATTTATATTACATATTGTATTTGTATGCCTGGTGTTGAAGAGAAGGCCTGATGGCCTTAACTACACCAAAATAAATAAATAAGTAAATAAATAAATAAATAAGTAAATAAATAAATAAACTACCCAGGAACTCTACCAGACACCTGACAACCGTCAAGCCATCAACATTGTGTGCATACAAACTCTGTGTGACTTCAATTGTGGTTTTATGTTAACGAACAGTGACATGTATTATGCAAATCTAGCTTTCAGGTATAATTCCCTATGAATCTGATTTGAATAATTTCAAGGGAAAAATTGTTCCGGAGCCGGGTATCGAACCCGGGACCTATGGCTAAACGCATCAACGCTCTACCAACTGAGCTACCCAGAAACTCTACCAGACACCGAAACAAGTGTTGTATTGAAAACCACTGCCTTCTACGTATGGTACAATAGATGTAAAATTAGTACGCAATAGGCAGGGTCAATTAATATACATTATGGTGCTAAAACTGGTTAGAAAGAGAAAAAGGAATTGACTGAATCACTGGCTGAGAAGAAACTACCTACTGAAGGATACACTGGAAGGAATAGTGAACGGGAGAAGAGTTCGGCGCAGAAGAAGATATTAGATAATAGACGATATTAAGATATATGGATCATATGCGGATACTAAGAGGAAGGAGAAAAGCAAGATTGTAGAATCATATTCCACGTCCCTCAAATCCATTTCAATGTTATCCTGTCATCTACGTCTCGGCTTCCCCATAGGTATTTTTCTCTCCGCCCCCCCCAACTAACACTCTATATGCATTTCTGTATTTACCCATACTTGCTACATGCCCTGTCCATCACAAACTCTGGATTTAATGTTCCTAATTATGTCAGGTAAAGAATACAATGCATGCAATTCTGCATTATGTAACTTTCTCCATTCTCCTGTAACTTTATCCCTCTTAGTCCCAAATATGTTTCTAAGCACTTTATTCCCGAACAGCCTTAACCTCTGTTCCTGTCTCAAAGTGAGGGTCTAAGTTTCACAACCCTACATAACAACCGGTCAGTGCTCATGCATTTAAAATCTCTTAAACAATATTTGACATTAATTTTGGTATTGAGCTTATACATATTATTCTGTTTTTGTCCAATTTTTACAGGAATTAAAAAAAAAAAAAGATCTGGACATAACTTGGTTAATTTCTCAGTTTGCGATATAAACTCTCGCTGGGTCGATCCCCAGACTTTACAGCTTTTTTACTGATTTTTTTTTCTGTGGGGATACCTCAAAGAAAGGACAGTGCCTTAAAGGAATCTATTCGGATCTTACGAAATCACCAGTCTAATAACAACGTTTGAAATTTCTTTATATTTTCATTTTATATATTTTTCACTTTATTGTATTCGTTTAATGTATTTTGTGACATAGGTTTCTTTAGTTCCTCTTTAATTTTTTTAATTGCATGTTTCTTATTTATATCTGTACACGTTCATAAATATTTAGTAGTAGACTTTGTCATTCTTGGCAGGCTTTTAATAAAGGAAGTTTATAAAATTAATTAAATAATTACAGTATTCATTTTATTTATTTTTATTTATTTATTTATTTATTATTTTGCTAATAATTGTAACATAAAATATAATATATACAGAAAAACTTTAGCTCGCCCCTGAAAGAGTAGAACTCGTGCTCAGGGACAGATTCCTGAATTGAAATTAATAATTACTGTGCAATTATAGTATATAAATTTAAATTTACAATTTTTCAGTTTTTATAAAATCCATACATAACTTTTTTAATTTAATACTAGAACTAGTAGAATTGACAAGATTAGGATATTTAAATATAAATTTGTTATATATTCTTGGGCCTAAATTACTACTATGATTAAATACTGTAACAGTGTTGCATTTTGGTTCAAACAATCTTAAAGAATTTATACCTTTTGTTTCATAACTATGAGAATACAATTCAAAATTATTTCGATTTTTATGTATGAATTTTATTAATACAATATAAAAAAAAAATTGTCTTACGTTAAGTACATTAAAGTCTAGAAACGAATTTTGAGATGGAAAATCAATAGGTTTATGAAGACATATTTTAATTATTTTCTTCTGTAATAAATGAAGTGGATTAAAATTGGATTTAAATGAGCTACCCCATTCTATAATTCCATACATAATTACCGAGTGAAATAAAGTTAAATATATTGTTCGTAATAAACTTATTGACAAGTAATTCCTCAATAAAACAAAATAATATACTATTTTACGTAATTTATTACAAAGGTAATTAATATGTTGGTTCCATTTTAAATGATTATCGAAAATTATGCCTAAATACTTAACTTCAGAGGACTCTTTAATAATAGGACATTTACACTGTATAAGACAACAATCAGAATTATGTAATATAATACTTAATATAGATGTGGGAGGTTTGTTACATTTTTCAGATAATGAGAATGGAATAATTATGGTTTTATTTTCGTTGATAGAAAGATAATTTATGTCAAACCATTTTTTTATTAATTTAAGTTCATTATTTGAATTATTATATGCATCATACGAGGTTTTTCCACCAAAAAGTAAAACTGTGTCATCTGCATAAGAATAGTGAACACCATTGTATTGTTGTAAGTCAATTTTTAATAAGTCATTAATATATATTAAAAATAGGATAGGGCCTAGAACTGTGCCTTGGGGAACACCTATATTAATAATTAAAGGTT
Source organism: Periplaneta americana (assembly GCF_040183065.1). NCBI lineage: Eukaryota > Metazoa > Arthropoda > Insecta > Blattodea > Blattidae > Periplaneta > Periplaneta americana. The sequence continues at coordinate 133,324,095 of NC_091133.1, read as the reverse complement.
TACTTGAATAACAGTCGAAAAAATAATGTATGCAACTTGAGAATAACAGCTATACATCTCTCGTGGTTCTTATGGACTCGCCAATAAATGAACCAACCGTGAGGTAAACCTTTTATTTAGCTTTAAGTTGTATTAAATAACTATTACTCGTCACAATTCAATTAAAAATTACAGACTTCTTGATCTTGAGTTGATTCAGAATATACTTCAGTGCTGTAGGAAATAAACGCTAAAGTTTCTTGAAGATAATACAAATAATGTCCTTCCACTGAATTCTTACGTTTGGTTTGCTTGGCAGCGCCCCCAGCATGTCTGTTCCGAGAACTAAACTGCCATCAATTTTTGCAAACTTTTTAAGTGTCTTTTCTCTCTTGTACTTATTCTTCACTCACACTTTTTTTTGTTAGAAAGTAAAATTTCTCTCTGTGTTTGAACAAACTACATAAGTGGTTTCTTCCCTTTACCACCAAGTCCTTCCCTTTTTATTATTATTTTTTCCTGTGGAGAGGGGAACAATTTTTTCCCACTGTTCCGGCATCACTGCAATGGTATAGGGCAGTACACGGAAATGCTCTCCAAGTCGAAGGAGTGCGGGGAGGGGGGGCACGTCTTGCTGCACCTGCTCCCACATCATCCCACAGGAGCTGACTAATTGGCACTGGCTCCCGTAGCGACAGTACTCGAGGGCTGCGCCATTTAAAATAGCACCAACCAAACCCTGGTCCATATAATGAAAAGCTTATTGCGTTAGTAGACGGACTGCCTGTCTATCTGCCATGGTAACAACTTAAGCTGTCTCTGAGGCATCTTCACAAGGGGAGAGATGCTGTTTCAATTGAAAAGGAATTGGGCACTGGCTTTCCAACGAAAATGCAGGGAAGATGGATATCGATTTCAGATATTACGAAGGAGGAAGAAACCTGATACCATTAGGAGCTTAAACCAGTTGATTTGAGTTTCCTGCGTTCATCTTCTATCGTGGATGGAAGTGGATACTTTAATTAGAAGAATGCTACGCGTACACAGACGTTCATTGAAGCGATATCATAAATAAGAGAGTTATGTTTGTTGCTGAAATAAATCCTATAGAAATGCGAGGACTGTATTGCGAAGGAAAAACAGCATATTCTCATAGAGCAGCCGCGGCGAAAATGCGACTCACGAGCACATTGTGGCTCGCAGTGCTTTTCTCTCGCTTCCTACCTACAACCCCCACCCTCTTACTCACTGGAGTCAAACTCCGTTCTATTTGTATTTGTCTCGGACCTGCGAGTGGCGTATCGTCGCAATATCTCTCTCGAAACCATGTACCTCTATAAAAAACGAAAGTTTCAAGTAGGATGGGAGGATGCATTCTTTTGCTTACAATATGATGAAAATATTAAATGTATGATTTGTTCACAAATATTACTAGGAAAACGGTTGTATAACATAAAACGACATTATAAGTTACTACATGTTACTGATGAAACATTAAAAGGTTAAGTGTTATTATTATTATTATTATTATTATTATTATTATTATTATTATTATTATTATCGTCATCATCTCTGTACGTCGATTCTTTTACAGCAGATGTACGAATAATGCGGTTAGATTTTCAATTTAAACTCACATATTTACAATGTGACGTTAAATGAAAGCTAGATGTAAGGACTTGACAGATATTGAACTTTTCAAATCTTTGGAAAAAAATAAATATTTGAAGCTTCGTTCTTTCGCTTGCTCTGTTGAAGCCATATTCGCTGTAACTTACGTTTGTGAAAAATTATTTTCAACATTGAAAATAGTAAAAATCAAATTTAGATCACGACTGACAGACAAATACCTTCGTGATCAACTACGACTGGCAGTAAGTGACATAATTCCTGATTTTGAAACTTTGTCGCAGAGACATTCTGAAGACAGTTAATTTTAGGTTGTGATAATGTGTCCTATGTTTTCTTGTTCATTTCTTTCTTCGTTACACGTCCTAAACATTAACTTCCCCTTCGGTTGTCCGCCTCCCTCCATAGGTGCTGTGCACGTTGCAGCTTACACAGTGGCTCGGCGCACCATGGCCTTTTCGCCACGGCTGGCCTAGAGGATGGAAATGTAAGACCTTGGTATTGATGAAAATGATCATGATGACAGTGATAAAACAATGACAGCTTTTAAACGCAGAACATACTAGCAAAAATCACGATTACAATAACATAAAAACAGGTATGGAAATACTACACATCACACCAAAAAGCCCACAGTTAAACATATTAGAACAATACGAAATATACAAGCACACAGTAACGCCATAGCATATAGGCCTACTTAATACACAATTACAATGCAATATACATACATTATTCGATCTCATAATACACAACACACAAACAATTCTCTTCCACCCTAAGAGCAGCACGCCCTTACAACTGATGAAAGCAATCACCGGAAATCAAGAGCAGTTGGAGAGGCAAAGTACGAACGACACTGATAATGGCACCACACGAGTTTTGAAACGGGTTCTTCTGTCATTAAGGTATATTACCTTTTTAAATTTTTTAACACATTGAACTTTTTAAATTTAAGAAAATTTTTATTTTTAATACGAGTTAAAGTGAACGACAAAATAATAATAATAATAATAATAATAATAATAATAATAATAATAATAATAATAATAATTAGTATTTATTTATTTATTTAACCTGGTAGAAATAAGGCCGTCAGGCCTTCTCTGCCCCTCTACCAGGGGATTACAACTATAACATGAACAATAAAATTACAATTAATAATAATAATAATAATAATAAATAATAATAATTAATAATGATAATACATAATAATTTGTATAAACAAAAGCCGCCCTAAATAAGGGTTCGATAGATCGACCTACTAATCAATTCATAAAGAATAATAAGTAAACAAAACAATTTTGTGACACTTGGAAAGAAAAAAAAAACATTAAGATAAGAAAGCATAGGAAATCATTTACAATACAAATTTTGTTGGGTACAAATGATTACTAATTATAGCTAAGGATGATTTTAACACGTGAGATCCTATGGCATCAATCGTTGCATCAGAAATTTTATATTGTTTAAGTTGATTTAAAGTTTCACGTGGGATCGTGCCACGGGCACCGAACATGAGCCCAAAAACTGTCCAATGTGTGATGTGGTATTGTGCTCCAAGATGCTGACAACAAGGCTCATAGATGACTTGTTTTTCACGACACACCTCTTGTGGCTGTTGCTCATGCATCTCGAAACGGACTGTGGGATCAAGAATGACACCCTTATCCTTATCCCTTATAACAATAATAATCATAATCATAATAGTAATATTAATCATAATCATCAGTAATATTTATACAAAACAACGAGTCAAAGTCACGATAGGAGAAGAAATGTTAGAAGGAAGTGAAATTGGGAGAGGAGTACGTCAAGGATGCCCCCTATCATCTACACTGTTCAATATCTACTTGGAGGATTTAGTGAAGAACTGTTTTCAGAACATGGGAGGAGCGATAGTAGGAGGAAGAAGAATAAAATATTTGCATTTATCTTCATCTCATACTGCTCACAGCTGTCATTTAGTGTCATATATATATATATATATATATATATATATATATATATAGATTTTCGCAAGACTTGTGCCTACTGTAAGAAGTCATAACATAAGATCAGTTAGTAAAAGGGCATACAATGTGCCCAAAATGCAGGCTTGAGTAGATGTAACATGAGCAATAGAATTAAAACAACAGAAGTTACTTGCCTTATTAGGATCATTTAAAAAGTGTAGGAATTTTCTTTTAAATTTGAGGGATTTTTAAGGCCTACAGTACACACACACACACACACAGATATATATATATATATACTGGAGAATATAGATATTCATTCATTCATTCTGTTCTGCCCAACGGCAGGTCTTTCACCGCAAACCCAGCATTCTCCAGTCTTTTCTATTTTCTGCCTTCCTCTTTGTCTCTTCATATGATCCATATGTCATCTATCATCTGATATCTTCTTGTGCCCCGAACTCCTCTCCCGTTTATCATTTCTTCCAGTGCATCCTTCAGAAGGCAGTTTCTTCTCAACCAGTGACCCAGCAAATTCCTTTTCCTCTTTCTGATCAGTTTCAGCATCATTCTTTCTACATACGCTCTTGCTAACAGAATTTTGTTTCTTATTCTGTCTGTCCACTTCAAACGCTCCATCCTGTATATATATATATATATATATATATATATATATATATATATATATATATATATATATATACGTAACTTCAAATTTTAAATTTTTACTGTCCACTGTTTTATTTCTTAATTTCGAAATTACGATATCCAGTTTATCAAAAAAGTGACATCTTGTTTTGTTAACCACAGTATATAGAACATACAGTAAAAATTAAATGTTCCTAGCATCAAAATTGTAGGAGCCTTTAGACTTCGAACCTGGCGTAATTTGCTGAAAAAAGTGTGGGAAAACAGTTTGTAAAATTTGCGTGGAGTTAAGTTCAAGAATGCAGCATTTATATATTGCGAAATTTTTATTCTTCCAAACGCCGGTGAGCATTGAAACCTGCTCAACATAGAAATAAGAGATTGCCGATTTATTTTTCACAAGAAAACGAAAATGCGATTTTTGACTGAAAAATGACCAAAATTTCATCCATCTCTCCCCTTAATACAGAGGCAGCAATACGCAAATAATTTTCATTTTCTTGGTCTATGACTGAATTACCTTTCTAAAAACTAATCCTCTTCAGAAGATGTGGGAAGAGGAGTTTCAAAACGCAGTTTGTCCAGAATATTAAAAAAAAGTTTAACATACTGTATTTTTTATGTAAGCTTCCATTATAGTATGACTTTCGCGGCAATTTTTGCAGTTACGAGATAGATATGAAGTTTATTTGGATATTTGTTAATTTCCAATACAGCAGTCTTTTTAATTTTTTTTCTTCAAAAGAAAACGTGTAAAAGACTACATTTTGAAAGTCAACTCCTCATATATTGGTCAAATTAAGAATATCATTAAGCTATAAGCATCACCACAATAAAATTATAGAACTGTGTCTGTTAATGCCATGCAGAAGATTCTTCAACTCTCTCTTATTACTATTTAAAATCATCCACACCCTCTTACCTAGCATCTCGTTTTGTTTACCTTTCACTACCTCGAACCCGGAACATGTACCTTCTTTCTATTCCTCTGCACAGAACATCCTTCTACTCATCATCTTTCAGCATATCTATTCCACGCCTCTGGAATTCTCTCCCTGACCATGTCAGAGACTGCCGGCCAATATCAAAATTCAAATTTAAATTAAAAAATCACATTCTAGTTCATGGAATTGCTTGTTGAACACCTGTCAGGTTGCGCAACTTCGGCTCAACCCATGACATATAGTAAATATTGTAACTATGCTGTTGTAAAATTGACAATTAATATGTCATGTATTTATAATTACGATTATGATTATGATTATTATTATTATTATTATTATTATTATTATTATTATTATTATTATTATTATTATTATTATCAGTTGATTATGCCTCGTGACGGGAATATTGTACGAAATGGAAATATAAATATTGGAGATTTATCCTTCGAAGATGTGGAAAAATTCAAATATCTTGGAGCAACAGTAACAAATGTAAATGACACTCGGGAGGAAATTAAACGCAGAATAAATATGGGAAATGCGTGTTATTATTCGGTTGAGAAGCTCTTATCATCCAGTCTGCTGTCCAAAAATCTGAAAGTTAGAATTTATAAAACAGTTATATTACCGGTTCTTCTATATGGCTGTGAAACTTGGACTCTCACTCTGAGAGAGGAACATAGGTTAAGGGTGTTTGAGAATAAGGTGCTTAGGAAAATATTTGGGGCTAAGCGGGATGAAGTTACAGGAGAATGGAGAAAGTTACACAACACAGAACTGCACACATTGTATTCTTCACCTGACATAATTAGGTACATTAAATCCAGACGTTTGAGATGGGCAGGGCATGTAGCACGTATGGGCGAATCCAGAAATGCATATAGAGTGTTAGTTGGGAGACCGGAGGGAAAAAGACCTTTAGGGAGGCCGAGACGTAGATGGGAGGATAATATTAAAATGGATTTGAGGGAGGTGGGGTATGATGATAGAGACTGGCTTAATCTTGCACAGGATAGGGACCGATGGCGGGCTTATGTGAGGGCGGCAATGAACCTTCGGGTTCCTTAAAAGCCATTTGTAAGTATTATTATTATCAGTTATCACTATCATCATTGCTATCTCTGCTTTTCTTTCTTTCTTTTTTTCTTGTATTAGCTCGATGAGAGCTCTATAGTGTTCTTTTGACCCTGTTGACCCTCTAAAGGGCTTTAACTTAATTTGTATTATTTTCATCAGTGTTTGTATTTCTTTTCTGTATTTATATGTGCTATCTGGTAGGATGGAAGAGAAGGCCTTATGGCCTTAATCCTGTTAGATTAAATAAATAAATATTAATTACTTATTGAGAGGAATTTTCACAAATATGAGTAGGCCTAGGGTATACTGTACATAGGTCCTACATATTTTACTACGTGCTTTAACTATGACGTTCCGAAAGTAATTCTGAACTTTCATTTCTTATTAGTCAGTTCTACTGATTTATTTCAGAATTTTCCTATTGATTAACATGTTTCACGACTTCGTCTCCCAGTACTGGCGTTTGTCGAGATTTAGTCTTGGGCTTGGATCAATGTTTGAAATCCACGACTGCCCGCTCCGGGCTCGGACCTCAACACCTGAGGACATCCATATCCAGCATTCCGGGATCGAAACATTTCAATATACGCCGGCACAATGGATTGTATTATTGGCAGCAATATAACTGTCTGACAGGCATGATGGACCCTCATCTCGCTATCCCCCGAGGTGACCACATGTCCTGGGGGTGCCCAGCCCTTATTGACACTGTTACAAGGGAACATGATCAGTCTACAGCGGGCATATCAATCCATCACCAAATACAGCCCACCGCACGAATTTAACACCGCTCAACAACAGAGACGCTCTGACAGTGGTTCTGTTTCAATTAGCATGTCCCGCTTGATTCAAACCTCCAGCCACTCCAGATGCTCATACGTTGTGGAGACTTGAATGTAATCCCACGATTTCAGAAGATAATGATATTTGGAAAATAACAGAATCGAGTTCTAGTTTTGTCACAGAACCGGAAATATATCTCCATTCTATGACACTGCACCTACAGTATGTCCTTTACCGATGCGATTCTATCAGTGTCTAAAATTGACTTACAGTTTCCACAAGGGTTGAGATAGAACGGAAAATAAATATTTTTTTTTTTTTTTACAATTCATGTCGAGAAATAATTAGCTAAGCCTCTTGTTAATAACATATATCAAAATATAATTAATTATCTATTCCGTCTTATGGCCTAAGCATTAATTACGCATGAAAGAAAACACTGATGTGTTACATTTTATTTAGTCTTAATACTAAGGTTTTCGCCCTTTTTAGGGCATCTTCAGGTACGAGATATAACAGTTATCATCTAAAATCAATTACAAAAACTTTGCTTTATATTTGGAAATGACATAACTAGAGTAAAAATATGACATAGTGACAATATTAATCATCCAAAACAATATTAAAGGATCATGTCAAATATTAAAAACAAATTAAAACGACGTAAGTTTGCATAGCTATGAAGTAATACTGAATACGTGATGTTGGCATACAAAGTAGATATCAATACATTGGTGTCCTAAATATATTGTACTGTTGCCAATAACTTGTTGAAAGTGAATAGAGAAGCATACAGAGAGTATATATAATATTTTGATACAGGACAATAAAGAGTTCAGTTCTTGAAGAAGCAGAAGCAGAAGAAGAAGAAGAAGAAGAAGAAGAAGAAGAAGATGATGATGATGAAGAAGAAAAAGAAGAAGAAATAAGAGGATAGTGTGATATTTAATTTCTAACGCATTTTCTTTTTACATATCTTGTTCGAAAATTAGTGGCAACATTGCTAATATTCTGCTCCACTAGCAGTGACTAATATAAGCTGGTAGTATGAGATGTTCTGCTGTCTAAAAATCTGGAAGTTAGAATTTATAAAACAGTTATATTACCGGGTCCACACCTGTGGAGTAACGGTCAGCGCGTCTGGCCGCGAAACCAGGTGGCCCGGGTTCGAATCCCGGTCGGAGCAAGTTACCTGGTTGAGGTTTTTTCCGGGATTTTCCCTCAACCCAATACGAGCAAATGCTGGGTAACTTTCGGTGCTGGACCCCGGACTCATTTCACCGGCATTATCACCTTCTTTTCATTCAGACGCTAAATAACCTAGATGTTGATACAGCGTCGTAAAATAACCCAATAAAAAAATAAATATATTACCGGTTGTTCTATATGGTTGTGAAACTTGGACTCTCACTTTGAGAGAGGAACAGAGATTAAGGGTGTTTGAGAATAAGGTGCTTAGGAAAATATTTGGAGCTACGAGGGATGAAGTTACAGGAGAATGGAGAAAGTTACACAACACAGAACTGCACGCATTGTATTCTTCACCTGACATAATTAGGAACATTAAATCCAGACATTTGAGATGGGCAGGGCATGTAGCACGTATGGGTGAATCCAGAAATGCATAGAGTGTTAGTTGGGAGGGCGGAGGGAAAAAGACCTTTGGGGAGGCCGAGACGTAGATGGGAAGATAATATTAAAATGGATTTGAGGGAGGTGGGATATGATGATAGAGACTGGATTAATCTTGCTCAGGACAGGGACCAATGGCGGGCTTATGTGAGGGCGGCAATGAACCTCCGGGTTCCTTAAAAGCCAGTAAGTAAGTAAGTAAGTAAGTAAGTACGTATTATTATTATTATTATTATTATTATTATTATTATTAGGCCTACTATAACTTATAATATCATATCACATGTATATTTTATAGATACAAGTTTATAAATGTAATTATATTGGAATCTGCTCTTCGAAGAACTGTATTGTAACATGTAGTCTACTTTGAGGACGATTGAAGGACAAAAGTAGGGAAGTATAAGTTTGTACAGAAGTAAGAAATAATATGGTGTAATTTGTTTAAAAAATGCGCCAACATCATTCAGGTTAAACATGAATCTGATGCAAATGAAAGTCGTTAGCACTTCAGACTTTTTTTAATTTCGGAGAAGTATCGTCTGCATTATTATGGAATAGCTTATGATATCAGAGTCCAATATTCGCTACGGAGTGCCTCATAAAGGACATATCAGAATTTAATTATTTGCTGTCATCAAAGTCTGCTCGTACAAACAAAATGGTCTGCGAACCGCAACATCCAATTTCATTCGATTTCATCAATTAGAGTTTCCTCATTTCGCAAAAAAGTCAACCTTTCATCCTGCTCCAGCCCAAAATTGAAACGTTAGCCGCATGACAGGCTAATGAATACACTTCATAATGACGATCTTATTGTTCTTTGTGTCGTTCAAATTTCAAATTTCTACGAGCTTCAAGATGGGAATGCATACCTGCTGACTATGAAAAATGAAATAGCGTGTCAATATTAATAAAGCAGAATGAAAACGCCTTTAACTGTGTGCGATAGCTTTCATATTCGAATATTTCCGGTTCGAATTCCAGTTACAATTTAACATCCTTTCTGAGGTAATCAGTGTTAGTTTGTTATTGTTCGAACTCTGGTTCAATCTCCGGTAGTGACTGGAGTGATACTTGTTGTCCACAAAATCGACATTAAATTTCATTCCATTTTCTATTTCTCCTCATTTAATGTCTTGTATGAAAGCGATACGGGTTGGAGACGATCAACAAAATTTAATAATAATAAATACTTTACTTACTTACTTAGTTACTTACTTACTTACCTACTTACTTACTTACTTACTTACCTTCTGGCTTTTAAGGAACCCGGAGGTTCATTGCCGCCCTCACATAAGCCCGCCATTGGTCCCTATCCTGAGCAAGATTAATCCATTCTCTATCATCATATCCCACCTCCCTCAAATCTATTTTAATATTATCTTCCCATCTACGTCTCGGCATCCCTAAAGGTACTTTTCCCTCCGACATCCCAACTAACACTCTATATGCATTTCTGGATTCGCCCATACGTGCTACATGCCCTGCCCATCTCAAACGTCTGGATTTAAAGTTCCTAATTATGTCAGGTGAAGAATACAATGCGTGCAGTTCTGTGTTGTGTAACTTTCTCCATTCTCCTGTAACTTCATACCTCTTAGAGCCAAATATTTTCCTGAGCACCTTATTCTCAAACACTCTTAACCTATGTTCCTCTCTCAAAGTGAGAGTCCAAGTTTCACAACCATAAAGAACAACCGGTAATATAACTGTTTTATAAATTCTAACTTTCAGATTTTTTGACAGCAGACTGGATGATAGAATAATAATAAATACTTTAATAATAATATTTCATTACTATAACAAGGATACATATTGTTTTTATATAATAATCACTCTAGAACTCTAGTTACATATTCGTGCTCAGGGGGCATTCCATATAATTTTAAAACATTTTATAAAATTACAGAAAAATATAACAAAAAGAAACATATATCACAATAATTGAAACTTTAAATTTTCTCTTTAAACAGAATTTTTATGATTTATTTGTTAAAATAAGGAGCATTAGCAAGTTGTATGTTTGCGAATTTAGATATTGTCTTGTTATAAAGCTTTGGACCGAAGTTGCTACCGTGATTACCTGCTACAGTTGTGGTACATTTAGGTTCTGTCAAGCATAGCTATGTTCTTTGATCCTTTGGTTTTATATTTCGGTGAATACAAATTAAATACGTCAATTAATCGTGTATTTCGGTTTTTGTGTACAAAATTCAATAAGACATTGTTATGAATTTGATGGATACCAAATATTTTAAATCCCGAATACAACAGTCTTGAAGGATAATCAAGAGGTTTATTAAGACATATTTTCATTATTCTTTTCTATAGCAGTATTATTGGCATGACGGAGGTACTTTATACAACAAAATCCAACACATCGTCATATATAAATTCATCACTGTTAATGAATAATATAAAGTATGGGATCTATATTTCAGCATTTCTTAAATTAAATATTAACTTCTTCTTATTAAAATACCTAAGATAGCCGATTTAAAATAATATTAGGCCTACTATCTGTTTGTTACTCTTCAATTTTCTTTTTACATTTACATATATTTATATCTGTATTTATCTCCTTTTATTTTCTTATTTTTAATTTTCATGTAATGACTATAAATTTGCATTGTCTATTGTAATTGGAGATTTTATTCTAAAAATGAGCACTAATCATGAAAATAGAGTTTTATAGGAATTATAACATTGAAACATATGTATCCTCTAGGATGCCTGAAACAGATGTAGCCTATGAAGCTATGTATGGGATCACCCATTTCCAGCATACTAGCAGAAATATTCTTACACCACATAGAACAGACATACATACTAAACAAAGACAACAACAAACACGCAGACAACATCATATATTGGCACAGATACGTAGATGACATACTAATACTATACAAAGGAAACAAAAGACAGATCCAAAACCTGCATCAACACATAAACAAAATACACCCAAAGCTACACTATACATCAGAAATTGAAAACAACAAATCCATACATTTTTTAGACATCACAATAACAAAAGTAGACAACAAACACACATTCAAAGTGTACAGAAAACCCACAACAATAACAACACACATACACAACACATCCAACCACCCCACACAACACAAACAAGCTGCATTCCGAACAATAGTACACAGACTACTCAACATACCAATGAACCAACAGGATTACAACGAAGAGCTAAACACAATCAAATACATAGCACAAGAAAACGGATACAACCCTAACATAATAGACAACGTAATACATAAGACAAAACAAAACCACAAAAAACAGAAGAATACAACACAAACACAAGAACACAAAAAATACATCACACTAACATACGAAAACAAAAACCACATATAAAATTGCAACCTCATTCAAGAAATTGAACTACAACATCGCATACAGATCAAATAACACTCTACAAAAACACCTCAACACACAAACAACACAAACAAACAAATACAACCACACAGACGTATACAAACTCAAATGTAACACAAAGAACACATCACAGCCATAACAAAATTACAAAACACGTCCACATATGCAGAACACATCACAAATGCTAACCACACCTACAAAGACTCAACACAGACATGGAAATACTGCACATCCAACCAAAAAGCCAGAAACTAAACACACTAGAACAATATGAAATATACAGACACACAAAAACACACCCCAACGATATATTCAACACACAACTCAATTTCAAAACACATACACTCTTTGACTCTACACTACGAACGCACCCACATAGGAAACAAGAGGCGCCAAGACCAACAACGACCAGTTTCGAAGATGACCGAAAATAGGTCGAAACATGTAAACAAGGTACGTTAATAATATTTAACACAAGAAAGTTATTATCGTACATATTCCGAAAAAACGTATGAATGCAGATGTGAGAATAATGATGTAGAACGACAAAAATGATAAAAATCCCAGAATTTACTTAGAGGATTTTAGTAGAATTAGAAGAATCTATTGATAGCTGAAGTAGGGAACTGCCTGAACACAAATAGGCCTATAGTTCTCGACTGTCTTTAAGTGTAATAATAGCGAAACGTACTTGTTCATTCTGCGTGGAAACCTTGACCTTCGACTTCAGACACTGTTACCAAGTTAAATAAGTTTTCGTAACTTGCCTCTCTAGCAGCAGACATGAGAAACAGTAACTCCGTGTAAGATTCAGTGAGGGAAGACACATCTTCCATCTTCTGATGTCGACAAGGAGGGAGACGCTGTTGATGGGAATCTTGGCATTTACAAAGCGGCATAACCATCCAGCTCTATATATTTATACGTTGATTGTCTACGTGAGGAGAGTCTAACATCAACCCTCTTAGGGTTTCCAAATTTCCAACCCTTGGGATGGCGGTGTGTGTATGTAGACAGGTGATGAATTAACGCAGTATGTTGGCTGGCCTGCTGGGACAGGAAGGGTCTTCAAATTGCAGCCTGAGCGCCATAGCTACCGCATTCCCGCGTTACCATTGACAGGCCTGATGGACAGTGATGGATGTGTTTTCCTCGCTAGCAGGTTATAGCTGCGTGCAGGTATTAAGGCAAGCCACGCGTGTGGAACGACAGAGTTGCGGTATTGATTGTAATGAAAGACTCGGCTCCACTCTTAATAAATATGTATCATACCGCAGATTTATTAAAATGGCTTCCACTAACGCAACGACCACGGAAAAATGAACATTACATGCGAGGAATGACTTTTATTTTTTAAGAGATTAACATTCCTGCGTGAAATAACTACGCTGCAGGGACGAACTGGCTAGGACACGGTGATTTGTTACTGTAGACACGGGTTCGAGACCCTCAGTGTAAAGTTACATTCAGAGTGGAACTGAAATAACTCTACAGATTAAAAGGAACGATAGGGTGAACTTAAATGGATAGAAAGCCTGCATCGGACATTTTCGCTCGAGCGCCAAGTAGTTCATAGCATAATCCAATAGGTAGCGCACATGCATGATGGGTAAAATTGTCACGAGCGATAAATCCTCGAACGGTATAAGCCGAGCGTTAGACATTCTTTCTTGTTACAGTGATGAACTGTGTAGTAACATCATAGATGTTTATCATTTCAAAACTTTACAGTGTTTAACTAACCTCTCAATAGTACAACTACAAAACTTGCTTTAAAATGTAATATAAATGTTGTAGGTAATTCCCCCCCCCCCACACACACACAGGAGTGATTTTGTTTATGCAACATCTGATAGATGTTATTGGATGCAAATGTAATTATTATAAACGGAGAACACAATCACGATAATGCAAGAACTGTATCAAGTTTTCTAGTAATAATAATAATAATAATAATAATAATAATAATAATAATAATAATACTCTCTAATACTTAGTGTATCAATTTTTGCTTCTGTAACAGTTGTGCAGCATGATTATTCGTTTTATTATATTTTCTGTGACGTTATCTCTGTACTAATATCGTTATTAATTTACTGCTATATCAATAATATTTTGTAAAACGTTTCTACACTGTCGCAGTATATAGGCGGAACACTATGTATGGCACCACATTCTGCTAGAAGTCAATGACGGAAGTAGCCACGAGTGGGGCTACTTCCGTCATTGACTTCTAGCAGAATGTGGTGTCCACAAGTGGAGAGGTAACACGTTAAAGTACAAAGTGTCCAACATGCCCGAATGTCCAACAGACCCTAATTTACCCTATTATACCTGAGCAGTAACTCTGAGTGTAGAAATGTCAGTTCTATGACGTGTCCCTGACTACATCTTCAAAAGCATTTTTATTGTCATTTAGAAATTAAAAAAGTGAAATTCAATATTTCACAGGATTAAGTGTTAGCATACCTCTGTCATTTATTAGTTTGTTACAAAAGGTAGTCATTGTATTTTAGTGGTTATTTATTAGAAGTTATTTGTGTAATTTAACTGCAGATTTATACAACAGGCAGGAAAAATTATTGCTATGCTTTAGACACCAGATGTGAAACTTTTAGATTATATGATGTTAATTATTATTTCACCTTTATAATGCTTTTATATTTACAAAATACGTTCAGTGCAGGTTGAGACTCTTCGTTCTCTTTCACTTGTTATCAAATAAGCAGTATTATAATTATTTATTCATGTAATGAAAGATTTTGTATTCGACAGATAATGGAGAAAAAATGGGAGTATAAGGGTACAGTGCATCAGTTATTCATAGATTTCAAAAAGGCATATGACTCGGTTAAGAGAGAAGTTTTATATGATATTCTTATTGAATTTGGTATTCCCAAGAAACTAGTTCGATTAATTAAAATGTGTCTCAGTGAAACGTATAGCAGAGTTCGTATAGATCAGTTTCTGACAGATGCGTTTCCAATTCACTGTGGGCTTAAGCAAGGAGATGCACTATCACCTTTACTTTTTAACTTTGCTCTAGAGTATGCCATTAGGAAAGTCCAGGATAACAGAGAGGGTTTGGAATTGAACGGGTTACATCCGCTGCTTGTCTATGCGGATGACGTGAATATGTTAGGAGAAAATCCACTAACGATTAGGGAAAACACGGGAATTTTACTTGGAGCAAGTAAAGAGATAGGTTTGGAAGTAAATCCCGAAAAGACAAAGTATATGATTATGTCTCGTGACGAGAATATTGTACGAAATAGAAATATAAAAATTGGAAATTTATCTTTTGAAGAGGTGGAGAAGTTCAAATATCTTGGAGCAACAGTAACAAATATAAATGATACTCGGGAGGAAATTAAACACAGAATAAATATGGGAAATGTATGTTATTATTCGGTTGAGAAACTTTTATCATCCAGTCTGCTGTCAAAAATTTGAAAGTTAGAATTTATAAAACAGTTATATTACCGGTTGTTCTGTATGGTTGTGAAACTTGGACTCTCACTTTGAGAGAGGAACATAGGTTAAGGGTGTTTGAGAATAAGGTGCTTAGGAAAATATTTGGGGCTAAGAGGGATGAAGTTACAGGAGAATGGAGAAAGTTACACAACACAGAACTGCATACATTGTATTCTTCACCTGACATAATTAGGAACCTTAAATCCAGACGTTTGAGATGGGCAGGGCATGTAGCACGTATGGGCGAATCCATAAATGCATATAGAGTGTTAGTTGAGAGGCCGGAGGGAAAGAGACCTTTAGGGATGCCGAGACGTAGGTGGGAGGATAATATTAAAATGGATTTGAGGGAGGTGGGATATGATGATAGAGAATGGATTAATCTTGCTCAGGATAGGGACCAATGGCGGGCTTATGCGAGGGCGGCAATGAACCTCTGGGTTCCTTAAAAGCCAGTAAGTAAGTAAGTAATGAAAGATTTGATTTAAATGCAGTATCACACCTTCACTAAATATGCTGTCCTGGGTCCGTCTCAAAGAGTGAATAGATATTCACTTTCTAACTTTACTCTTCAATATTCTAAAAAAAACCTCTAACCCTAGCTACCTAGCTTCTCTTTTTCAACATTTGTCCTCATATCATGAAATAGATACTCGCTCACAACATCATATCACACTCTCCATTTCTAAACACAGAACATCCTTCTACTCTTCATCTTTCACCGTCTCTGCAGCTCATCTCTGGAACTTTCTACCACAACATGTCAGAGACTGTCGGACATTGTCTAGTTTCAAAAATAAATTAAAATTGCACTTTTTGAATTAGATTCCGTTCAGTTATAAGCCCTTTTCTCTGCCATAGTTTTGTTCTCTTTATCAGCCGATGAATTTATTATCATAGCCTTTTTATCGTGAATTTTATTTAATTTTCGTATTTCTTTTCTTTTTTATTATTATTTTATTACATTCCATTTTGATATATTCTTCCTTACGTTTTTCCATATTAACCATTTGTACTAAATGAGTTGCTTTCACTATATTCCAATGTATTTTACTTAATTTTTTTTTCTCTATTATGGTATTATTTTCACGTTGTTTAGTGTCGACTTTATTATGTTTTTATTATTATTTTTTTGTAATATGTTAGTATTCTGTTCTTTAACTTTTTGTTAAATTGTAGTTGTTTTTATACTTTGTGACCTGGTAGATGTAAGAGAAGGCCCTATGGTCTTAACTCTGCCAGTATAAATAAATAAAGAATTATTATTAAATAAATAAAGAATTATTATTATTATTATTATTATTATTATTATTATTATTATTATTATTAATGTGTGATATGCGTCATTAAGAAGTATTTGTTCAAAATCGCTAGATTAGAAGGAAAGTGTATTACTATTTAATATGTAATCTAACTTGATACGGTGTTGGCGAACAGATTACCATATTTTAGAAGTTTCATTTTTATAAAGTGCTTATAATTTTTATAAACCAAGGTGCACGATATTAATCTGTTTCTGCACGCCCCGCCACCTGAAGCAGGGAGGAAGCCACACTGCCTTGTTTTTTTAATCACTCTAATACAAGCTCCGTATGCGTGTGCATTTTTTTTTTTTATTTTCGCTAGGGAAAGAAGAAAGAGTGGGGATAGAGTGCCATCTATTTCAGGCTCAAAAGCTTTTTAAGTGTCAGGAGTTCATGATTTATAACGAATTACACAGGAACGAACACCTGCGTCCCAACACTAGAAAAGCAAGCAAGACATGTACCACAGTGTCTGAAAAGCCACTTCCTTCAACCGGAGAAGAAAAATCCAATATTCCTCAGGTTGACTTGGCTACAATGAGCCCTTCTCCTTAATTCGAAGCACTACCAAAATAGAAACTTCACTTTATATTCAAATTGCCTGCACTTTCTATATGTTGATATGTATCAGATTAAAATGGTTCATTTTATTCGTTATTCTCTTTCGCATACGAATTATGTAACGTTATCCATTATTTATAATTTTCAAATCAAGTTCAGCCAACTTATTTATTGTTTCTTGACGACCATACTGTTGCAGCTGAGAATGAAGTCTAGCTACAAAAATGTGCGAGAAATAATAAGGAAAAATCAAGATCATGAACCTGAGACATACCCACCGCATTATTTATTTATTTATTTATATATATATATATTTATTTATTTATTCATTCATTCATGTATTCATTTATTCATTTATTTATTTACTTATTTATTTATTTAGCCATTTATTTATTTATTTATTCATTCATTCATTTATTCACTTATTTATTTATTCACTTATTTATTTATTTATTTATTTATTTATTTATTTATTTGTTCATTTATTTATTTATTTATTTTGTTTAATTTTGAAGTTTTTCGTTCTTATTTCCAAAAATTACAGAAAACCCTGGCAAGATAGAAACAATCCGAACACAGACTAGGATTCAACAACCTTCAATACCTAAAAGCAGTCGCATAAGTTAGATTATCGTATTAAATTTATTCTTTTAATCATGAACTTTGCAATTTTGACGTTTCTTTCATTTTTCTTTTCAAATTTACAGAAAAACCTGACGTGATACAGAAAATATGAATGCAGATTGGAATTCAGGACACTTCACTTAACTAGAACCAGTACTGTTTCTCTTGTAGCAGAAATAATTTTTGAAATGCATATCAGTATTGTACAAAACAATTAAGAATTAAATGTAATTCAAACAACATGGGACGGTGAAGTTCGAACTTGGTACATTTCAATCTGTAGTCGAACCCTCTACCACTGAATTATATTACTGCTTGATTTCAATATGATAAAGTTTCACTATTGTAATGAGGCAGATTACAGCCATGGAGACATTATGAAAGAATCGTCTCTATACTAGCTGTCTAAAAATAGTGTACGACAAAAATATCCAAAATGATGTCTTTTTAACACTTGTACGTAAATAAATATTATTTCTTATTTTGTGTTCTGGTCGTAACTTATACTTAGAGATAGACTTCGAGAGTTTTGTTGAATTTTTAATTTCTTTCCTCGTTTTCTCTTTATGTCAATAGAAGCAAAAGTGAGTTGAAGAAAGCCGAGCCCTGAGATTACACAGTGAAATTTGAGGAAAATAAAAACTGACTATGGAGCGTTGTTCTATAATGTTTGACTATAATTATTTATTTACTGTGCCACCTTTGCTTATCTTAAGATAAGCAAAGATGGCACAGTAAATAAATAATTATAATCTTAAGATAAGCAAAGGTGGCACAGTAAATAAATAATAATAATCTTAAGATAAGCAAAGGTGGCACAGTAAATAAATAATTATAATCTTAAGATAAGCAAAGGTGGCACAGTAAATAAATAATAATAATCTTAAAATAAGCAAAGGTGGCACAGTAAATAAATAATTATAATCTTAAGATAAGCAAAGATGGCACAGTAAATAAATAATTATAATCTTAAGATAAGCAAAGGTGGCACAGTAAATAAATAATTATAATCTTAAGATAAGCAAAGATGGCACAGTAAATAAATAATTATAATCTTAAAATAAGCAAAGGTGGCACAGTAAATAAATAATAATAATCTTAAAATAAGCAAAGGTAGCACAGTAAATAAATAATAATAATCTTAAAATAAGCAAAGGTGGCACAGTAAATAAATAATAATAATCTTAAGATAAGGAAAGGTGGCACAGTAAATGAATAATTATAATCTTAAGATAAGCAAAGATGGCACAGTAAATGAATAATTATAATCTTAAGATAAGCAAAGATGGCACAGCAAATAAATAATTATAATCTTAAGATAAGCAAAAGTGGCACAGTAAATAAATAATTATAATCTTAAGATAAGCAAAGGTGGCACAGTAAATAAATAATTATAGTCAAACATTAATAGCTTATCGACATACCACAATATGAAAGTTGTTCTATAATCGTAATAGTGTGTGCCGAACTTAATTCAAATTACAATGAGAAGAAGGCTAAGAATATTCTAAATTCTAGTTACAAGAAATAAAATAAGATTTTAAAAGCTTCAACGCTCCAACGAAATGTAAATATTCTATTGGTCTTGATCACACCATACGTATTGAGCGGTTTCTATTCATAGTCGTGATAATGTAATATTTTTCTTAATTGTAGTGCACTTCCTGATTTATATTGACTATTACTCTTTTACTACGTCACATTACTTTTGACCAATAAAACGGTATGAAAGGACGTCTTTCAACCAATCATGGCTGCTTATCGCACAATTTGATCACGTCCTTAGCATTTGTTTATTTTTATCACTACCCTAGCATTTGTTTTCTGTTTGCCAACATTTCAAACTGCACTGGTCTGGACGTCAAAAAACAGAAAATTACAAACCACTCCAGTCGATGCACAGCACTTTCAAATATGACTCGCATTGGCATTCATGAACAAGAATTAATAAAGATCACTGGTCATATATGAAGAGCACCATTCGGAAATCCTGAATAAGTTGAGGGATACACCATGTACATCAACGAGTTCACTTCCTTTACGCACACGTCCAATATAACATCAACTGAACCACCAACCACTAAAACATTCAAATTTGAAAATTGTACTTTCAATAATAATTGTTTCTTTTAAAATTATTCATGTTTATTTTTTATTTCATCATCGTTAATTAAAACGTTTCTTGTTTATTTCATCATCCCTAATTAAAACTTTTCTAACACTTATTTATATTATTTAGGTTATGTTTGTTATAGCTTCTGCTATATGATATTATGGATAGTCACGTATTAGAGATTGTTTAATACTAAGATTTATTGAAAATCATTTGTCAAGTGACGTTGATTACTGGGATCCGGATGATTGAAGTGGAATGCAAATGTTTTAATAAAAATGAAACTGAATCAACAAAGCCTTCTTGACTAGTAACCGTCCACAGAGTTCAATGAAGATTCCATATTTGGCACAACTGATACTTTAACAAGAAAACATAATCATAAAACACTACTGCCATCTAGCGTAATGTTGAGATGGTACAATAATACATTTGAAGACAGTTGTATTTTCGTAAGCCAATTAATATTTTATTGTATTGGAGTACTTCATTACTTCTAATCTTTATATACTTTCTTGTAATCGTGTAATAGTCAATTAAATCCCACTCGAGTTTTGATTTATCGATAAAATCAAAACTTCTAATGAGATTACTGTTGATAATTATTATATTATCACCGAGAATAATTGTCACATTGAGAAGCAAAAAGCATGAGTCAACCAACGGATGATTCCGCAAGCAGATAGAGATAATCAGTAATTTCACGCCACTGCCACATACAATGAGGTTTATTAAGTTGACAGAAATGACTATTTAAGCCGTTAAATTATATTTCGGAAGAAGAAAGTTGGGGAATGTTTGATACTGTGAGCTATCAAAGCACAGCATTATTCCTTTCAATAGAGTGGGGAGCAACTTTAACCAATACTTCCCCCTCTTCCTCCCTCGTGGCAAACTATTGTTTAAAGTTACTGATTCTATGGCTCCATCCGGAAAAGGATTCAATAATCAATTATTTTGCCCCCATACATTTGAAATGGGCATGAAATGGCTTCATTGTGAACTAATGGAATTGTAGCGTAGTTTTATCATTCGGGGGTGGGGGGAAGAGGGAATAGTTGTCAAGTCTGGCTTTGGGAATGTCTGCCTCTGTCCCTCCCATATGGGGTGGTGGTTTGAATTCCACAGGCTTGCGTCCTGTTTGTCCCTTTCTAATTAGTCTCCTAGACAACTAGGATAATAGATGGAGTATTTGCGGGATAAATTTGTAATTGCGTCGAAATCCTAAAGGCCCTTTGCCGCCATTTCTCATTATAGAGAAATATGCTCAACCGGATAGGCTACTCGCTTCATAACATAAAGCGTGGTGGGAAGCATTGGATCATTTTTATCACATGATCTACAAACTGAGTAGTAGTAACAATAATAATAATAATAATAATAATAATAATAATAATAATAATGATAATAATAATAATGACAATAATAATAATAATAATAATAATAATAATAATAATAACAATAATACTACTACTACTACTACTACTACTACTACTAATAATAATAATAATAATAATAATAATAATAATAAATCCCGAAAAGACTAAGTATATGATTATGTCTCGTGATCAGAATATTGTACGAAATGGAACTATAAAAGTTGGAGATTTATCCTTCGAAGATGTGGAAAAATTCAAATATCTTGGAGCAACAGTAACAAATATAAATGACACTCGGGAGGAAATTAAACGCAGAATAAATATGGGAAATGCCTGTTATTATTCAGTTGAGAAGATTTTGTCATCTAATCTGCTGTCAAAAAATCTGAAAGTTAGAATTTATAAAACAGTTATATTACCGGTTGTTCTGTATAGCTGTGAAACTTGGACTCTCACTTTGAGAGCGGAACAGAGTTTGAGGGTTTTTGAGAATAAGATGCTTAGGAAAATATTTGGGGCTAAGAGGGATAAAGTTACAGGAGAATGGAGAAAGTTACACAACGCAGAACTGCACGCATTGTATCCTTCACCTGACATAATTAGGAACATTAAATCCAGACGTTTGAGATGGGCAGGACATGTAGCACGTATGGGCGAATCCAGAAATGCATATAGAGTGTTAGTTGGGAGGGCAGAGGGAAAAAAACCTTTGGGGAAGCCGAGACGTAGATGGGAAGATAATATTAAAATGGATTTGAGGGAGGTGGGATATGATGGTAGAGACTGGATTAATCTTGCTCAGGATAGGGACCAATGGCGGGCTTATGTGAGGGCGGCAATGAACCTCCGGGTTCCTTGGAAGCCACTAAGTGCAGCTCTGCGCTGTGTAACTTTCTCCATTCTCCTGTAACTTCATCCCTTTTAGCCCCAAATATTTTCTTAAGAACCTTATTCTCAAAAACCCTCAATCTCTATTCCTCTCTCTAAGTCAGAGTCCAAGTTTCACAGCCATACAGAACAACCGGTAATATGACTGTTGTATAAATAATAATAATAATAATAATAATAATAATAATAATAATAATAATAATAATAATAATAATAATAATAATTAGGGCTAGGATGCTGATGAAATTGCATCTTTTTTCTAGTAAGCCAGAAACATTGCCGCTTTAGTATTTATAGTTATGTGATAAATTCAATGTTTTAAGACACATTTTTTAGGGTATTTTTGGACTTTTAGCCTGTTTCAACGCATAAGAGTATTTTTTTGTTTTATTTGGTCATTTTTAAGGCATTTTCATTTAATTTTGGCTATAAATCCCCATTATTAATGTAAAATAATGTTTATTGCCTTTGATATTTTCTCTACATATTTTGTCCATTAATGCTCATTATTTTGTATAATATTTTAATCGTTTCTCTACATAAATATTGCCATTTTAACGTTTTACACCCCACGTAATGGATCAGTCCAACCACTCCTTCAATATAAACTCCTCTATACCTCCTAGATCCAGATAAGAGTGGCCTTGTGGTGGACTACATGGAACTACATCAGTTAACATAATTAATTAAAGTGTACTACTTAGAAAAAATTGTGTAAAATTAAATAAACGTAAATGTTAGTACTAGAGTTTAATTTAATTACTGGTATATTAAGTCGCACAAAACCTCTTTTCCTACTAACAAGAAGAGGACAGACTCTGTAAATCACCGAATTAAATCATATTTTGTGACATGAAAGTACAAGACACACTGTTTAAAGTCACATCTGGTATGGGCAGCCAATGACCCCTCGTTTTGGAAATATTGGCTATTGTTTATGACATACTTCCGTTAGGTGCCTAATAGGGAAGCATTAGACTGTGTAACGGCGTAGCTCATGTGGTTGGATGCTGGGTTGTCATCTAGGCAACCCGAGTTCGAATGCTAAGGCCTTCTAATTTTTTAAAGCTTGATATTATTATTATTATTATTATTATTATTATTATTATTATTATTATTATTATTATTATTTTAATTCACTTTCAGTTGTCAGTTCCTATATTCAAAGCCATGTTGAAATATGCGGGGTATGCATCAAAATTGATAAACAAACGAGAAGTGTTTGTGAATGTGAAGGATATCTGTTTCGCAGCAGAAGTGCTGTGACTGTGGACAACCTTCTTTCATTTGCTGTGCATGGTGTAGGAAATATGTACGTTTTGTGTGTTTTTATGACATCATAATGAATCGGGTACAAAATGAAATGGAATAGCTGCTACAGAAATAGAACAGACGTCAGTGACACATCTTACCTTCCTACGTGAGCAGTATTTCATTGTTTATCCTTTACAATACAATGTTAGTTAATTAGTAATTTGTTTAAAACATGGTGAAGCATTCAATACATTGAGAAATATGATATAGGTATGTAAATAGATAGCTGTGATCACAATATTAATCATTATTAAAAGAAAAAATATAGGACCAGTTAAGATTCGAACTCAGATTGCCTCGATAACAACTCAGCATCCAACCATATGGGCTACGCTGTTACACAGTCTAATGCTTCCCTATTAGGCACCTAACGGAAGTATATCACAAACAATAGCCAATATTTCCAAAACGAGGAGTCATTGGCCACCCATACCAGGTATGACTTTCAACAGTACGTCTTGTACTTTAATCTCACACAATCTTATTTAATTCGGTGATATACAGAGGATGTCCTCTCCTTGTAAGCCAATTATGTAAGATCAATTTTTAGGGTGTTTTGAGGGAATTTTTGAAAGAATTTTAGGTCATAAATGCATTGTTTTTAGGATATTTTTTCATGATTTATAAGTCATCAAAATCCTAGCCCTAATAATAATGTACAACACAGTGAGTATTACTTTTTACAATCATGCTTTGTTGTTAAAGTGTTTCTGATAAGACCAGACATACTGTGTAATATCAAGGTACTGTAAAAGTTAAAATAATATAACTGAATGAAATTTCCTTCTCCACTGACTTTGCCTTCAATATCGGCTTGTGACGATCCGTCAGAGTCCCTTTGTAGTTCTTAACAGCCTTGCGCCTCGTGAAAGGAAAATATTCACGTCAGATTGGTTAAAAATTACTTCTTTACAAGGGTTTTATTTTTCCCGAAATAATTCCCCTTTTCTGTTCGAAAGATAATTAAAAATATAATCGCGTTACTGCAAGTGTATTGAGAAAAAGCACGTAAACAAACCACATCCTCGATATCCAATTTGATGGCAGATCCCCTCGTTTTCTGAGTATTCCTTTTCCTTCGCAGACGGGATTCCAGCCTGGAGGATTTACTACACAACGCAAACAAAAGAGAAGTAAGCGAGCGCTCGCAGATACAGTACTGGTAGTAAGAAGAAGAAGATTTCAAAGTCTCAACTCACCGGCAAAACAACACGTCTCCCCCTGTCTGTCCGTCTGTCACTAGTTCAGCCTGCCAGATTGTTACGGGAGAGGAACAAAACCTTGTTTCGGGGATCAAGTGTAAATCTGACTGCCATCTCACTCCGCACATAGGTCCCTAACTTCTGCAAAATGGATGTAGATGCTTCTCTATTTTGAGTCTTCCCAGTATAATACGCGATGCGTTACTGTAAACATGTACATTCGTAGCCCGTAAAACTGAATCCTTCAGACTGATTACGATTAACTCCATCGCGAAAGGTCGGAGTTTGTCAGTACCAACTAGGGATTCTTTTCTCCTCGTCATAATAATAATAATAATAATAATAATAATAATAATAATAATAATAATAATAATAATAATAGTAATAATAGAGGCCTTCTTTTCCACTCAACCAGAATCAAATCACATGCAGAAAATTACTTACCGGTATACAAATATTAACTTAAAAATAATAATAAACATAATTAAGTAAAAAAAGAGAGATTGAATATATATATATATATATATATATATATATATATATATATATATATATATATATATACACACACAATCAGTATTAACTTTAAAATAACAATAATAAAAAAATATATATAATAAAAAAGAGACTGAATATATAATCACAAACAGGAAAATACATTATAGTATACAAGTATTAACTTAAAAAAAAGAAAAGAATTAATACATATGAATATAATCTCACAACTAAAGAAATAATACAATTAGTATGAACAGCACAGCACGTGTTACATTGAGACAATGACAATTACCTAGATATTAGTGTTAATGGAAAAATAAAGTAATGACTGTGTAAAATAATAATAATAATAATAATAATAATAATAATAATAATAATAATAAATAAAATTATATCTAAAAAACTAAATCTGTGCATTTAAAACATTTCTAAACCACCTAATTTTAAACAACTGAGGACTAAGACTACCCCTGATTTCCAGCGGTAGCGAATTCCATTAGCGGGCCATGGCTATTGAGAAAGAACTTGAGTACAGAGATGTCTGATGACGTGGTATTGATAGCAACAGATTATGATGTGAAGCTAGGAGAGTAAACCGAGAGGCAAGGTAGTTGGGTGTGGAATCATGTATAATTCGATATAGCAGGCAAAGAGAATGTACTAATCGTCGATCTTGCAAGCGGAGACAGGAGAGTCGTAGAAAATATTCCGATATGTGATCATGTCGGCGGATATTGAAAATAAATCTAGAACTCACATTATGAACCATAATTAGGGTTGACATACATCCTGAAAAAGCTGGAATGTCCTGAATTTTAACTTTAAGAAAAATGTCCCGTATGAATTTTCAATTTCTTGCAAATGTCCCGAATGTTTTAATATTACTGAATAAAATTAGAGCTCCTCCTCATAAAATTACTTTTAAGATTAAGTAAAAGGTAAAAGGTAAAGGTATCCCCGTCACACGCCATGAAGGCACTTGGGGGGGCATGGAGGTAGAGCCTCATGCTTTCCATGACCTCGGCACTAGAATGAGGTGGTGTGGTCGGCACCACGCTCCGACCACCTTTTACCCCCGGGAACCGGAAAAGGACTCGGTACTCAATTTTATAGAATTTTATAGAAGACCGAGTGAACCTCGGGGCCGTTCTGGAAGTTTGGCAACGAGAAAAATCCCATTACCACTTGGGATCGAACCCCGGACCTTCTAGTCCGTAGCCAGCTGCTCTACCAACTGAGCTACTCGGCCGTTTGAGATTAAGTAACGTTAAAATTTAACAATTTCTTTACCTTCCTGTCCTTTTGTCGTAAAAGATAATGAGGAGCACTGTGTGGGGTCTGATGACACCCCAAGTACTTTTTTTTGGTCTTGGAGAGGGGAAACGTAGATTTATACATAGTTGCATGATTTAAATAAGTTAATAATTGAACTATTGATGATCAAACTTAAAAAGTAACCAATTGTCACACATGCACACACATATATGCGCACGCTTTTCTATGTATGATTGACAGTGCACAAATTTATTCGGCCCTCCGTTTCATCTGAGACAAAGCAGAATCTTTCCAGAGTTCCGGAACGAAGTTCCTCCGAAAATCTGTGGCGAATCATCGACCCCATCTCGCCAAATACCATTTCGCTATCACCAATTTCATCGACGCTAAATAACCCTATAGCTGATATAATAATAATAATAATAATGATTTATTTTAGCTGGCAGAGTTAAGGCCGTAAGGCCTTCTCTTCCACTCAACCAGCAAAAAGTGTATATACATATGCATGAACTTACAAAGAATCCAACAATTTGATTTAGATGAGAGTTACATGTATACAAAAGTTATTTACAAATTAAACAACAAAATACTATGAACTATTAATTAAACACTGAAATAAACTGTGTAGCAGAATTAAACTAAAATACATAGAATGTTAATATATTTCAAATAATATTAGATAATAGAAAGAGATTATTACGAGACAATTAAAATACAGCACAATCAGGATGATGTCTAAAGAAAAAAGTAACAATGTAGTCAGTGATAGTTTAAATCAGTATGATTGGAGTGAAATGCTAATAAGGTTATCTTTTAAGCTGTTCTTAAAGGTGTTTATTGTCTTGCAGCCCCTAATACTTTGTGACAAGGAATTCCATTGACGCGAGGTGGATATTGTAAAAGATGATGAATAACAAGATGTTCTATGAAGAGGTATACTTAGCGTGCCACAGATAAGTGATCTGGTATTTACGTCGTGGTTAGAGTATAGATAAGAGAAACGAGACGAAAGGTAATTTGGTGTTGAAGTGTGCAGAATTCGAAAGAGTAAAGACAAAGAGTGTAAAGTTCTACGTTCTTTAAGTCGGAGCCACGAGAGACTTGCGAAGGACGGTGATATGTGATCATACCGTCGGATGTTGCACACGTATCTGACGCACATATTCTGAGCTCGCTGTAACTTGACTGACAATTCAGAACTTAGGTCACTTAACAAAATGTCACAATAATCGAAGTGCGGCGTTACTAGGGTTTGCACTAGGGTAAGTTTTAGTTGCTGGGGCAAGAAGTTTCTCAAGCGACTCAAACAGTGAATGGAGGAACAGATTTTTTTTATCGTTTCTTTAACTTGAAAATTCCAACTTAGATTATTATCAAAAAAGAAGCCAAGATTTTTTACGACAGATGAATAAGGGATTAGCGTGTTGTTAAGGGTAACAACTGAAAGATTACTGTTATTAAGGGAGTTAACTAAACGCTTATGTCCAATAATTATGGCTTGAGTCTTACTTGGATTAAGTGCGAGTCCGAACTTGGCCGCCCAAGTGGAGACAGTAGCTAGGTCACAATTTAACTTGTCAATCGATTCATTGATCGTATTGGGTCTGGAATGTATGTAAAGTTGTAGGTCGTCGGCATAGAGGTGATATCGGCAATACTGTAAGTTCTTTGATACGTCATTAATGTAGATAGAGAAAAGTAGTGGTCCTAATACGGAGCCCTGCGGCACTCCCGCCTTTGTGCATCTCCATTGGGAGAATTGATTATCAAGTGAAACACACTGTTGGCGGTCACGTAGGTAGGAGTCCATCCAGCTCAAGGTATTGTCTGACAGGTGCAAAGCCTTCATCTTTGCAAGAAGCAAGTCGATATCAACAGAACCAAAGGCATTGCTGAAATCGAGAAGAGTTAGTGCCGTTACTTCACCCCTATCCATAGCTTCACGGATGTCCTCAGTCACTTTAAGTAGGGCTGTAGAAGTGCTGTGTCCATGTCTAAAACCCGATTGATAGTCATCAAGGAGTTTGTGTTCGTCGAGATAGTTCATAAGTTGTCCATGTACAACTTCGTCGTGAAATAACCAAATAAATAATTATATATATATATATATATATATATATATATATAATTATCATCATCATCCTGTCAAGTACTAGTCCCAAAAGAACTGTTACGGCCTGAAAAAGCGATTTTCTTGCCATCTTTTCATAGGTCGACCAAGTGACCGTTTCCCATTTGGACAATACTTCATTATTGCTTTAGAGATCCTGGATGAAACCATTCTTGAGACGTGTCCCTTCCAGTTTAACTGATATCTGCAGATATAGTCCAGTATTGATGACACATTAAGTTCTTGAAGGATATCTTCATTTTTCTTTCGATCCCATTTAGTGTAGCCAGCTGTTCGGCGCATGAATCTCATCTCGCAAGCTGTTAGTCTGCTTTCATCTTTTGTCCTTATAGTCCACGCTTCACTCCCATAACATAGGACTGGTCGAGCTATCATTTGATAAAGACGAGTACGAGTTGATTTTTGTACTAATGAAGGTTTTAAAATTCTATTAATGATGCCCATTGATTTGTTGAATTTTACAATTTTCTCTGATAAATCCAAATTTTCAACAGAAGAAAGTTTATATCCTAAATAATTAAACTAATTAAACTCCTTCCAAAATTGTGTTATTTAAACAAATTTTGCTTGGTATTGGGTAGGCCATTATTTTTGTTTTATATAAATCTGGCTTTCAGGTAGTAGTTCTCTGTAAAGCAGGTTTGAATAATTTCAAGGAAAAATTGTTCTGGGGCCGGGTATCGATCCCGGGATGCTTCGCTTAGCGCGCAAACGCTCTTCCGACTGAGCTACCCCAGGAACTATACACGACACCGTCACAATTCTTGTTTTGTTAATGGATATTTCCATTGAATATTTTTTAGCTATTAAATTTAAATTATGTACTGACCATTGCTAATCATCTTCAGATGTTGCTAGTAAAACAAGATCATCTGCAATCATATACAGGGTGTTTCAAAAATACGGGGCATAATTTCAGGTATGTATTTCCCACATGTAGACAATCAAAATAGTTCATTACAACATGTGTCCGGAAATGCTTTATTTCCGAGTTATGGCCTTCACAACATTGAAAATCACCGGAACGTTTTTCTTTCCACAGGTCGTTGCCGTCAAAGGAGACATTAAGAGGGCACTCTGACAGTTCATTCCGAGGCGAAGGTTATATTCAGTGTTGTGTAGGCGTTAGACTGTGCGTCATGTATTCAAATCAAGAGCTGGCAGAGATACACTTCATATACGGTAAGGCGGACGGCAATGCTGCGCTGGCTCGTCGTTTGTACCAGGAGAGGTACCCACAGCAACAATGTCCAGATCGGAAGACATTTGTACGTCTCCATTACAATCTGTGCGAAGGGGACGACCAAGATCTACAACTCCAGAAGTACAGGAGGAGATTCTGGAGCCTGTGAACATGATTCCTTCTATCAGCACACGAAGGGTAGCGTTGTAAGTCAATGTTCCTCATACGACTGTCTGGAGACTGTTGAAATAGTATCAATTGTATCCTTATCATTTGCAACGTGTACAGGCCCTGTCACCAGCAGATTACCCTGCACGAGTTAGGTTCTGTCAGTGGTTCTTGCAGCAGTGTGGTGTAAATCCGAACTTTTCTGCTTTAGTATTATTTACAGATGAAGCACAGTTCACACGAGATGGCATAACAAATTTCCACAATCAGCATGTATAGGCGTATGAAAACCCACGTCCAACTATTCCATCTCATCACCAGGTGCGGTTCTCCCTCAACATGTGGGCAAGTATCATTGGTGATCGATTAGTTGGACCCCATGTACTTGTAAACAGACTTACGGGGCAGGCGTACACAAACTTCCTGGAAAACACCATACCTCATGTTTTAGAAGACACTCCACTGATCAATCGTCAACACATTCACTTCTTGCATGATGGCGCTCCTGCACACTTCAGTCGTACGGCTCGCCGGTACTTGGATCGAAGGTTTCCTGATCGATGGATAGGTAGAGGTGTACCAATTGCTTGGCCTCCACGCTCACCTGATCTGAACCCTTTCGATTTCTACTTGTGTGGCATTTAAAATCATTGGTTTATTCGTCTCCGGTGCCTGATTTGGAATCCCTTCGGAATCGAATTGTGGCATGTTCTGAGGACATACGCAATACTCCTGGAATTTGGGATCGTGTTCGCAGGTCAATGAGACATCGATGTGAGGTCTGTATTCAAGCAGGAGGTGGACATTTTGAATATCTTCTGTAATGACAACGACCTGCGGAAAGAAAAACGTTCCGGTGAATTTCAATGTTGTGAAGGCCATAACTCGGAAATGAAGCATTTCCGGACACATGTTGTAATGAACTATTTTGATTGTCTACATGTGGGAAATACATACCTGAAATTATGCCCCGTATTTTTGAAACACTCTGTATAATTACAAGAGTAATAATAATAGTTGCAGTAGTAATATCTGATGAATATGATGCTTACATTCAAGAAAACAAACTCAGAACAATATCGTCACACTGCACTTTACACTTAAACAGTGCTCAATGGCACTGAAAACTACAGAATAACTATATAGGCCTACAAGGCAAGAAAAGTAGAATTACAATGTTGCCAAAATTACAACATGAGTTCCTGAGAGGGCTGTACATGCACTCCAAGCATAATTTAATTTATTTGTGGGCACATTGTTGACAAAATAGGAGTGATAACAATAGGAAATAAAGTAATAATCTTTTTCTGATATAAAATAATCAGTACATGTTGCTGAAATCACATAATATGATGATATTATTATCCAATAACTAAAGCTGGGGTGTGATCACACCCTTCATAGGGATCGAAATTATATAGAAGCAGGAGTGAAGTACTGTATTTGCGGGTCTAAGGTAGATGACTCTCTGGCATTCAATCTTGAGTTTTGAGGTGACTAAGTGGCTCAAATATTTAAAAACTTGTAAGAATTCTCAGCAATATTCAGTGTTACTGAAACTGGCTCAGTTTTTGTTTGCCTGGGCGTAGCACCAATGTGGAAAGGATTTTCTCCTTAATGACTAGCCAATGGACTGAGGCTATTGGTCTGAATATGACTCTTGCAGTGTTGCCAACTCAGAATTCCATTTACCGCTGCACAAGCTTAAAAAACCCGTTAAATTGTAGTTAAAAACTACACATTTTTCCAACACATCACTTCCAAATTTGAAATACAAACTATACAATTTTAGGAACTGGAGAATTTTAGCCTATTGTAGACTAAGTTATG
The DNA here is from genome assembly GCF_040183065.1 of Periplaneta americana. NCBI lineage: Eukaryota > Metazoa > Arthropoda > Insecta > Blattodea > Blattidae > Periplaneta > Periplaneta americana. The sequence continues at coordinate 133,292,114 of NC_091133.1, read as the reverse complement.
GAAAGTGTGTGTTATTTTGTAGGCTCTAGGTTCTATGCAAAATCGTCTTCACCCTCGTACAGGAGAGATGATGTACAGCCCTGCAACTCACGAGATGATTCTCCTTCATTACTCGACTTGCATGCAGCCATTGTTTTTAGTGGGTTACTTTACGACGCTGTATCAATATCTCACGCAGCCGATGTACCTAAACAGAAGAAATCATACTCGTGTCGTCTTTATTATGAAAATATTTTTGTGATAAGATATTGTTTTACATTATTATTATTATTATTATTATTATTATTATTATTATTATTATTATTATTATTATTATTATTACTAGGCATAATAGGGTAAACATTGGTAATTTCGTGATAATTTGATGAAAACTAATTTAAAATGCAAATGTGTAAATATATCCTTATTCCGATTTTTTCATCTAAAAGACGATAACTTGCTGTACAAATCTGGAGACATAAAATATTGGATACGTTCTTGAATATGTGCCAAAAACCACTTTTACAACTTAAGCTGAAAGGTTGGTAATTTCGTGATATTGCATTGATAATTTCGTGAGAGGTAGAAGAATTGTGGAAAAATTCATTAAAGTCAAATGAAATTCTCATTTATTGTTACAAGACTTCAAACATAGTAATTCCGTCTAATATTCATAGCAAGAAAACATAGAAATACATATCAACACATAATAAGAATGAAATCAAAGTAAAAATTGAAATTGAAAAGGGATTTTCTTTGCCTTGAAAGGGTGAACACTTTTATTACGGACTTTACTATAGCCTATATTACTAGGGTAACTCCAAAAGTAATGCATAACGTTTGTTTAAAAATTATATTTTTATCCTACAGCTTTGCTATTTTCAAAGAATGTAGATGCATCCTTAAGGAACAAAATGTCACTTTTCCACATAATCCCTGTCCCTTTCAACTGCCTTACGTAACCTAGGAACGAGGGCCTGTAGACCAGCACGGTAAAAGTCTGGACCAACACGTCTGAGCTACTCTTTAGCAGCGTGCACAAGGGAGTCATCTTCTAACCTCGTTCCGCGAAGGGATCCTTCAGTTTACCAAAGAGATGGTAATGGCACGGTGACAGTTCAGTACTGTAAGGCGGGTGTTTCAGTGTTGTCTATCCGAATTTTGTGATCTGGTCTGTGGTCTTGTGACTGACATATGGCTGTGCGTTGTCGTGCAATAGCAGAACATCCTGCTTCTCCCGATGTTGTCGAACACGACTCAGTCGAGCTTGAAGTTTCTTGAGAGTTGCAACATACCCGTCAGAATTAATGGTGGTTCCGTGTGGCATGATGTCCACAAGCAAGAGTCCTTCTGAATCGAAAAACACAGTAACCATAACATTTCCTGCCTAAGGTGTACTTTTGAATTTCTATTTCTTTGGTGAATTTGCATGATGCCACTCCATTGTCTGCCTCTGTCTCCGGTCCAAAATGGTGGAGCCATGTTTCATCTTCTGTCACAATTCTTGCAAGTAAGTCATCTAGCACTTATCATTGACACTTAGCATGATAACAAATCAAACAAAAGCTACACTGAACCCATTGCGTCTCCGTTTTCTTTTTTGTTATCACTTCTTGTCTTCAGATTTCTAAAATTCCTATTGTAATACATTTTATACTATTTTAAAAATTGTAACACTTAATGCTCAACAGAATTTCGCCTCAAGCAACTAAGATTTCTATCATCAAAGCTAAGCCTATATGGCGACTACAGATGTATCTAAAATTCCAAAAACATTTCCTAAAATTTCATGAAGATACAATAAATGTTTGTACCAAATATCATATGCGTACATTTAGTAATAAGCCTGTAATGTAATTACAAACATCCGCAAAATTTGTATGCCTGAGAAGTCGACGCAAACTTGCTCTCTCCAAACATAAAAGCTCACTGAAGCAACTACAATAGTCACACAAAGCTTAGCTGTATGTTTCTGGAAACTGGACAACATATGCAATCCCTTGGCGGAAATTTGGATCTCTTAACACCATTGGTTAGTTCACAAAAGAGCAAAGAAAAAGTATCACGAAATAACCACTGCCACGAAATTACCAATGTTTACCCTATAAGTTACCTCTTTCCTTAAGTACATCTTGGGACAACACATAAATGCAACAACATTTTTAAAGACTTCTCAGTTCTGCTCGAATAGTCAAAATTGCATGGGTTTTCCATCCTGTTCCTGCGCTTATCTCTCATAATATGTATCTGGCTAAATAGCCTCTCAACCTCTGCATTTGACATTAACTACCATTGTTGTCCGCAAGTACATATAAAAAAAAATTATACATCTTTACAGAAAAGAAAAACTTAAAAATAACATCTCCCTCTGCAGGAATCATAAAAAAACGCCAAATAAATAGCTAGCCGCTGACGGTAAAATTCTGTAGCTGACCATAGTCCTGAAAACACCAGATTTAGCTACAAAATCGCTGATTTGGAAACACTGGACTCTTGCCTTCTTTCGACTTCTTCTATTAAAAAGAAAAATATTTAACGGGAAATATTTCAAAACAACCGCTAACAAGCGAGGCAGCGGGTGACATTTAAACAATGAAAATATAGCCTATCTCTTTTTATTTTTGTTTTATTTTATACTAGCCATACCCGTGCGCTCCGCTGCACCCGTTAGAAATAAATATAAAGTAATTATATAATTAAAATAGGGCATTTGATCCAGGGAACATTCGTGTTTGATAGAAGGATAAATAGTTTATTATGTTACTTAATTTAAATTGAATTAACAAATTAAAATGCGATCATTTTGATCCAGAGACCACTCATTTGGTCATAAAAATTAGTTTAGGAAATACAGGAAACGAATATACAGAATAGCCTATCAAGTTTTCTGTGTATAAGAATCTATTTTAATCTTACCTGTCCTCGATTCACTCAGAAGTTACTGTGATAACATTATAGCATTATGTCCATCTAGAGAAACTACACTTTCCAATAGTGAATTAATAATTAATTATACAAATCGGTTAATTTAGTTTCCGATATTACTTCATAGAAACGCAGAAACATTATCTGTAGGCTATCTTTCATAGCTTTCGATTGTTGCTGTCCAAGGCCCCTTATAGACGAAGTCATTTGTTTTTTAATTCATTACACGGCCTTAAGATGGCAGTTATTTTAATTTTAAAACTCATTTATCTCATTAAATATCAGTCCTATCAAAATTGTTTAAGGAATAAAACTTATCGCAAATTATTTTTAAAGAAACTTTTGTTATGTAACATTTTTCACAAAAATCAATAATAAGCGAGATATTTCGATTATTTAATTAAGGCCCCCTTATAATCCCCCTTTAAATAATGTATTTTGAATTCCATATAGCCTAAAATCTAAGTTACAACGAACTTAATTTATATTCCAATTTTCATCGAAATCCGTTCAATCATTATCGCGTGAAAAGGTAACAAACATACAGACAGACAGACAGACAGACAGACAGACAGACATACAAACAAAAATTTCAAAAAAGCGACTTTCGGTTTCAGGGTGGTTAATTATATATGTTAGGACCAATTATTTTTGGAAAATCGAAAATTACCAGAAAAATTTCGGCTACAGATTTATTATTAGCAGGGAACGGATTTATATGGACTAAAAATATATGAAATATGTAAATATATATGTAGTTATTTTTACCAAAATATGGAATTAAATATGGATTTTTACCAAAATATGGAATTAAATATGGACTTAAAATTATAAAAAAATGACTATGTACGTTAAATATTGGTACATTTTAATCAAACTAAACAAAAAATATAATGGACGTACCTTATCTTCCAATGTAGTTTCAACAAAACACAATTTTTATTGTCTGTTACCATAACAATAGGTTACAAACATTTCTTTCAAGTGCTGAAAAGTGAATCTTCTTCTATTGTCTCTGAGGATAGATTTATACTGACTAAAAGAGCGTTCGACGTCACAAGAAGTAACTGGTACATAATTCAATTTCACAATGTCTGCTGGGGATAAGTCCAAGTTAATCTTCACTGTTGATTCACCACTCATCACAGCAACAACCTTTTGTAGTTCTTCATATCCAGGGTTTTTTGAAAGTACAGTGTCCACCTTAGCTCTTACTGCATCTGCAACTTTACCTCTACCACGATTCAGTTGTTCCACAGTACTATTTATAATTTCAAAACTTTCAGATAGTGAAAGGTGCCTATTTTGGAGACTTTTGAGCGTTTTTATGATGCATGAAAATGTATGCTGAATGTGAGCTAAGTCATTCTTCACACTTATGTCACAGGTAACTGTTTTCGCAGTATCAATTGAGACTGCATCTTCAGAGTCCAATGCAAGGAGAACATTGTTAATAGAGTCTATATGTTCGGCATAATATTCAACTGCTTCTAGCCATGTACCCCATCTAGTTAAAATTGGCTTTGGTGGCAATGGAATTTCAGGGTACATTTCTTTCAACACGTTAACTCTACTGGGAGCTTTGAGAAATACTTTTTTCACTGATGAAATCAACAAATCTACTTTAGGGAAATTGTCTCTGACCACTTCTGCCACACGATGAAATGCATGCGCCACACAAGTAAAATGAGTCAATTTAGGATATACAACAGATAATGCTTGTCCAGCTTTGACCATATAAGGGGCAGCATCGCTAATAAAGAATAACACATTATCGTACATAATACCCTTTGGCCACAGGATACCCATAGCTTCGTTAAACAGTTTAACTATAGTTTTGTTATTGCACTTTTCTAGAACATCACAATGTAAAAGAATTCGTTCAGAATATTGTTCACTTAACAAACCGATAACTACATTACCAACAAGTCTACCTTCTTTGTCGGGAGTCTCATCAATGGAAACCCAAATTGAACTATCTTTAATTTCATCTCTTATCTTCTGTATTGTCTCATCGTAGATGGATGGAGCATACGTCTTCCTAAGTGTTGACTCATCCGGGATTGTATGTTGAGTATATTTTTCAAGGAATTCCCTGAAGACCTTATTCTTTAGTTTGTAGAGAGGAATATCAGCAGAGATGAGAGAACGGCACAGGTCGATGTTAAACTCAGATCTTACATTCGATGTTGTTGGTTGTGTTAAAAACAATTGTCTCTGCTTGGAATTTAGTTGTTTGTTGGCCTGATGTTTACTAGTTGTAATGTGTTGTTGCACCAGGAACTTTTGTGTAGATGATACTGCACACTGACACAAATTACAAAATAATATTTTATTGTCAGTTGATGAACCATCTTCTTTAAATTCTGAAATGTAACTTGTTAGTTTTGATTTTAAATTGACTGAATGACGTACTTTTGGCATATTTACCGTCTTTATAGTATGATTTACAAAACTGAACCTATGTGTACTCTGACTGGCATTTAACTGTTGAGCTGCACAACTGAAGTCTGTTAAAAATTTTAAATTAAATTAATACAGTTTTGTAACTTACTTTCCCATTGTTGATAGGACTGCTAATTTTCAAATAACTCTGATGTTAAAGGGATTACTGAACATGTGTTTAAATCTCTATTGTTGAAATGTATTTTTAAAAGTTAATGGAATTTTGTTTTGTTTTATTGTTAAACCTAATATAATATGGACTGTTTTATATGAAATATGGAAAATATATGGAAATTAACGAAAATATGTACTAAACTCTAAAATATGGAAAAATATGGAAAATAAAAGTAGGATTTTTCAACCCTACACATTGTGAAACATAAAGATAATGCAAAATATAAATTATATTAGCTTTATAAGTAAATATGTATTTACATATAAATCCTTTCCCTGATTATTAGTATAGATAAATAAAAGTCTCCGAAATAACTTACAGTACAGAGTACATAAAGATGATAGCACCGAGAGAGACATATTAAAAGTTCGCATTCATAAATCTAAATCTTAGAAGTATGAGAAGAACAAAACAGTAATTTTTTAAATGCATAAAGATCACAATGATGACAACAACGATTGTCACTAATGTGATCTTAACATCGTAAGCCGCATTTGCAATGAAAAAAACAATTCACCCAGTTTATATTGTAATGTTCTTTAGCAACAGGTTATTTTATGTCAAACCGATTGTACTTCAGACATTAACTCTTTATGTAGATATATTTTTGTCGCACCGTATTCTACTGTAATATGAAAATATCGCTTTTGAAGCAGAAACGTCTTAAAGAAGGAAGTCGTAAAATATTGAAAATCGTTACAATTCCTTTTAAGAGATTAGAATCTCCATCCTGCTCTAGAAATTCAGTACAGATTTTCGATTGAACAAATCTATTCAGAATTCCTTGACACCAAACACGTTCCGCACTCTGATGTATTATAGACTCCTCTGTATGGGAATAAAGTTGGAGCTGGAGCTATATGTACAGTAAATTTATAGGCAGGTAAATCTCATTCTGGGAAGTAGAGGCGTTCGTTTCCAATAATGTATCCCACTTCAGACGTCATCGTCCGCATGTTCACATTATCCACACTTGCGTGCTGACGTCATATTTATATGAAATCTCATAAAAATCCACTGTGTTTATTGGCACGTTAATCACTGGTGCCGCCTTCGTAAGAGATGGCATGACCGGAGGAAATTAAAGATATGAACGGCAGTTCTATTGACGGTAATGGCAATAATGTAGCTGATAGTAATTTATTTTATTTATCTGTTATTAATATTAATGTGTCAACCAAAAGCTATTAGCTAAGAACAGGTTAGCGCAAGGATGACTATAAGCACGGGCAGGTATTTATGGAGGTTAATTTAGCTATGCATAGACATTTCGCTAGCCCGCGCTACGAGCGTGCTATACTAGCCCAGGCTATCGACTGGTTACTTGTACAGGATTCATATCATATCATATCGCTAACACTGGTTTATGAATACGATAAACGTTAGTTCGCTGATCATCCACCGGAAGCCCGCGCTAAGAATGTCTATGAATATAGCCCTTAGTCTTGTGTTTTTACTATTGGTATCAGCGAAGATTGTTGAAATTTATTTATACCCATGGCTGAGGTTGATGGAAATTATCAAATTTTTTTTTTCTGCTGCTTATCTGAAATCTATATATAATTTGAACTGGTAATGGAAATTACGGGAAAACGGCTGAACAGATTTTAATAAATGACCCCACATTTTGAAGCTTGGAACCCAAAGTATTTCAGAAAAATAGTAGTTTCCAGTGAAATGTCAATTTTCCTACATCATTTTCCTATTTTCCAAAATCCATCTGTCGTAAGTTTTGAGAAATAATGGCATTTCAAAATAAAACAAAACACAAACACACTACAATAAAGAATATTATACGAAGGCCATGATCTGCAGGATTGCTGACATATTTAAAGTTCAAATTCAATTGGTTATTAAGAACTTCAAGATTAACAAAAAATAATTTACAGATCTGATTCTGTGGTGTGCAATTTTTTGAATACAGCTGTGTATTGGATATTAAAATCTACAAAACTTGAGGTCGTTTCATGACATTATTACCATTAGAGATTAAATATTGTTATAGTTAATGCCATGATGTGACTATTTTTCATTAATTATACATATTAACGCTATATTGATGATATGAAAGCGAAAGTTTTGGGGTTATATAAGTGGATGTAGAGAATATATGAAATTAGATCTTCACGTAATTTATTAAAAAAGGAAATATTTTTATACTTATTAATAATGTGGGGTTGGATCTTTTTCATATATTTAATGCCGGTGTGGTGTAGATATTTATATGCGTCATTCTCTTCAGTATTGGCTCGAGAGAGCGCAAAAATTACAGTCAATAAGGAAAGACCAAAAAGTATTACTACTGATAAAACAAGAGGCCTAGAAAATTTTGTAATCTCTCGATCATTTCAGCAAGATCTCTTAGTAGATTAAAATGATTTTACCCTTTACATTTTAAGCTGTACATGCAGCAGCTATACCAAGATGCTATGTCTATTGTTCGAAAACATAGCAAACCTGACATTTTTTTAAACTTTCACCTACAATCCACAATGACCTGAAATAGCGATTGGTTTACTCCCACATGAAAAACCCACTGAGCGTCCTGGCATTGCTACTTGCGTTTTCGCGTTGAAACTAAAAAACTGAAAGTGGATAAGTTCAAGAAAAAGTATTTGGCATAAAAACATTCAGAGGGAGTATGTTTCATTATAATGGAAGCAAATAACTTTCAAAATGTCTGGTATTCTTCATTTAAAATAAATCTGAAAAATTTTTATTTAAACGTCTAATGAACTTAGTTTGCAGCATTTGCTGCACAAGCCACTAGTACTGATTTAATTTGAATATTTCTGTGCATTATCATAATTAATATCAAAAGCTCTTTGGATTATGGTAAAGGTGTGGCATGGTCAAGAAAAAGATGAATGACTACACAGCCCACTGTAAATATTTTATTACTTTGCCGATATTACATTTTCATCTTAATATCACAGCTCAGATTGATTTACAAATTCTTTTAGTTTCAGTAGTATGGTCAAATATGTTTTTTTAAATTAATTTAATTTAATTTAATTTCTTCCTGTAACCACTACAGGTTGCCATCGACAAAGAGTACCATGGTACAATAGAGTAAAAGCCTTGAGACTTAGTGATAAATTGTTGTTAGAGTGAAAAATAAACAATTTGAATTATATTGAAACACATGATGTTAAACGAAGTAACGTCAAGGAGATGCTATTTAGTCATGGTCCATATGTATGATGCCTGAAAATAGCTATTGACCCTTTGAGTGTTGCAATTGTTAGATCTCTTAAAATACTTTTATGCAGGCCAAAAGATTTAAAGAAGTCGACTAGGAACCGGGGTATGGTCCCACGGGCTCCTATCATTAGTCCCGTAATGACGATGGATTCCAGATGGTATTTGTCCTTATAAGAACTGATGGAAGGTTCATATATATTCCTTTTTTCCTCGTGTACTTCTTCTGGCTGGTGTTCGTGCGATTCGAATCTCACAGTAGGGTCAATGATGTAACCTTCAAGAGAGGGAGGTTTAAATGCAATGATGTCGATTCTTCGATTACTGCCCTCACTGGTTATGCCGTGTACTTCTTCATATACTGAATAGCCTTTGTTCCTTAAGGCAGTTGCTATTATAGATCTTACTGTATGATGCCGCGTATTTTGTAGAAGTTCACCGTGTGGACAGGCCCCCAGGACATGGGCAAGGGTTTCAACCTCCCTGTCGCAACGTCGACAGAGGTTACTGCCCGAAGACCTGCCAGGTACACTACAGAGATAATATTAATATCTCTATTATTCAATATAAATACTTTTCATCATATTAAAGTGAATGTTACATTTTTAAACATAACTCTGCTATTACATTTTACTTATAATTAGAATTATGCAATCTAATTTATTCTTAATAATCATCTGGAGAGTCCCAAAATTGAAACATTGCAATATTTAAATATTATTTTTCGACATTGCAAATTGCCTACCTTTTATAATCAAATTAACCTATACCAAGAAAAAAAATCATTATAGTTACATTTCGCAATTTATCCCAATTATTTTATGTCTTCCTGAGTCCTGAGAGTATAGTATACTCTACTATACTTCATGCATGATTATGATATAAGATGTATATGCAGAGACCCGAAGTATAGTGTACTATACCTGCATTTTTGCCTAACTGTAACCTACAGAATTTTTTCAATGTTTTTCCTCATGCCAGTGACTTTTTTTTTTTAGTGTAGAATTATATTAAACTTCACAAATGTAAGAAAAAATGTCTCAGGACTCAGAAGGTTGTGCAGATTATTAGTTGTAACCAATCTGCAGATTTTTAGATTTTAAAAATCTAAAATGAAGCTTTTTAACCCCATGTTTTAGGAGCTGCATAATCTTTTGCCGTGTAGTTTGCGCAACACCTGAATGTGATAAGTTACTTTTTCGGCGTGAACTTCAAAACAGTTGATCTTGGCATATCTAGCTGGTTACTTAAACGACTACTCGATACTTGCGGACCCCTCTCGATGGCTTCTCAAATACTTCCCGCAGTCTGCTCGGGCATAGAAGGTCTACCAGAATGTGGCTCATCGACAATATTTCCTGTCCTCTGAAATTTGTTGACAAGGAGTCGGATGTTTGCTTGTGTTGGCACCGGTTTTCGGAATTTACGTGTAAACTCCTGTTGCACCTCTGCATATGTTGAAACGCACAATCGATCACCGACAATAGCAACCCGTTCCTCAATAGTCAGCGTATTAATACAGGGACATCATTTTATTTTTACTAACATTTTTAATATTAACTTGCCTATACCTCTGGATCAACGCCGTTTGCTATCCCCTTCCACGACTGGAGTTCGATGATACTGACATAATATACAAACAAATCGCTTTACTGGGTATAGGAGGGAAGAAAAGTAGTTCATCCATTTACGTAAACTAGGAAATATCGCGCTTTTGAGTTTGATCATTTTCATTAGGTTTTTGTTTAATCAAAATGCAGTACTGTATTAACAATGAGTGTTTTTACTCACGAACTGAACTGTCCATGTGGACGTATTCATTATGCAGTGTATATTATACTGTCTACAGCACATCAGCGTAAAATGTAGGGAATGAAGTTAAATTGAAAAATAATCATAATATGGATATTTAAACACATTTTTTAAAATGGTGGCCGTTTATTTCGATACAGGCGTCAGTTCTAATGTGCATATTATCGCTCTATAAACTATTGTACCTAATCCCGTTCTTCGTACTAGTAACTCATGTTGAAATAATTTTGTACCTACTCTATAAAAGAGTACCTTACGTACTGTGAATTCAATCTTCACTTCTGCCCGATCCGAAAATATAAAATTACTCAGACATGCTATCTACTGTCCGTCCAAGTGGTTATGCCGTAGGATTGTAGAAAGGGAGGAAATCACGTGACAGTGAATTACTTAACAAGGCCCTTTTATTTAAGTTATTTTAAACAGTTGCATAATATTACATAGACGTCCAATTCCTTACAGAAATTAATGTTCTCAGAAAAGAGCTAAGACAGCCCAGCCACTAGCTGGCGAATAAAAGCTGGTGGAGGAAACCGGGAGACGACGTAGGCAAATGGACGACAGTACCTGTGCGAAAATGATTCAATATTGAAAGCTCTTTCGTCACTGGAAAACGCGAACATATTTTTGGAACGTACTGTTTATTATGACCGTAAGGCTACTATGACTGTATATGCGGTCTTGGATCTGTGTGGAGGACGGTTGAACTTCATTAGTACAAGGGGTGGGAGTGAAGTACATTAAAAAAACTCAGGTACAATAAAAATTGAAGTAAAAATAAAATGATGTCCCTGTAGATTACAATAGTCTGGAAAAACAAAGAAACTTCAAAAATGGATCGAGACTTTGTGTCCACCCTGTACTATTGGTAATGATAAGAGATAACCAAGAAAGTTTCAATAGAATGAGTAGTGTAAGGACGAATACAAGATGATGAGACAAGTTTTAAAATTAAGTATCACTGAACAGGTTAGAGCTACAAGGCCAACTGTACTTTACTCTTTCGAATTCTGCACACTTCAACACCAAATTACCTTTCGTCTCGTTTCTCTTATCTATACTCTAACCACGACGTAAATACCAGATCACTTATCTGTGGCACGCTAAGTATACCTCTTCATAGAACATCTTGTTATTCATCATCTTTTACAATATCCACCTCGCGTCAATGGAATTCCTTGTCACAAAGTATTAGGGGCTGCAAGACAATAAACACCTTTAAGAACCGCTTAAAAGATAACCTTATTAGCATTTCACTCCAATCATACTGATTTAAACTATCACTGACTACATTGTTACTTTTTTCTTTAGACATCATCCTGATTGTGCTGTATTTTAATTGTCTCGTAATAATCTCTTTCTATTATCTAATATTATTTGAAATATATTAACATTCTATGTATTTTAGTTTAATTCTGCTACACAGTTTATTTCAGTGTTTAATTAATAGTTCATAGTATTTTGTTGTTTAATTTGTAAATAACTTTTGTATACATGTAACTCTCATCTAAATCAAATTGTTGGATTCTTTGTAAGTTCATGCATATGTATATACACTTTTTGCTGGTTGAGTGGAAGAGAAGGCCTTACGGCCTTAACTCTGCCAGCTAAAATAAATCATTATTATTATTATTTTTATTATTACATGATGGAGTTGGCTGTATTCATGTCCGACAAATTTATAACCACAGAATACATAAATGTTGTGTAAAGGTAAAATACTGCTTATAGAATCTATGAATTCTGACATTAAACACGAGGGAGGATGCCTATGAACATGATGTACGTTGTTATCGTGTGAAATAAAAGTAAGCGCCGAGAACCTTGTGAATCCGATACTGCTCCGCCGGCCTCCCAATTTAACAACCAGTTCAAAGAAACCGGTTTTTATACAGGACGGAACTTAATCAATTACACCTTTAAAGTCTGCTAGAGAGTCAGGCGAACACACTAGCATGAAGCATTATGTCATTCAACGTAAATGGCACGTGGTCAATTAATGAAGAGTTTTTTACAAAGCGGCGCCTCGAGATCCAACAATCATTACTTACTTTGAAATACGTAGACACCGACGCTTCGGAATGAGAAACAGTGAGATCCGTAGAAGCGCTGAGGGTCTCAGCAAGTCATTTTTCATCCGGTCGTTTCTCTTCAAATGGCAAACCTCAAGAGCTCACTAAATGATTACTAACGACACAGGCTTTTGAAATGTTACCCGAGGAGCGGCTGCAGCGGTTTCAACACCCCAGGAACCTGTCCCAAGGAGGAAGGGGATAAGGAGCTGGCAGACAGGGATGATGGACTTCACACAAAATGTGACATACTTTAAAAACCGTCGTCCTCGTCAAGCAGACAATTCTGCGCTTCTCTGTTTAAAGAAGTAGAAAGTTAGATATTTAGCCTGTCTCTTCAATTCATTCCAGCTCTGCAACAGCATTGGACACACTGTGTCTTTCCTACAAACCAACCCGGTTTACTTAAGCTATTTTGCTTTATGTATGTTACTTACATACTGGCTTTTAAGGAACCCGGAGGTTCATTGCCGCACTCACATAAGCCCGCCATTGGTCCCTATCCTGAGCAAGATTAATCCATTCTCTATCATCATATCCCACCTCCCTCAAATCCATTTTAATATTATCTTCCCATCTACGTCTCGGCCTCCCCAAAGGTCTTTTTCCCTCCGGCCTCCCAACTAATACTCTATATGAATTTCTGGATTCGCCCATACGTGCTACATGCCCTGCCCATCTCAAATGTCTGGATTTAATGTTCCTAATTATGTCAGGTGAAGAATACAATGCGTGCAGTTCTGTGTTATGTAAATTTCTCCATTCTCCTGTAACTTCATCCCTCTTAGCCCCAAATATTTTCCTAAGCACCTTATTCTCAAACACCCTTAACCTATGTTCCTCTCTCAAAGTGAGAGTCCAAGTTTCACAACCATACAGAACAACCGGTAATATAACTGTTTTATAAATTCTAACTTTCAGATTTTTTGACAGCAGACTGGATGATAAAATTTCTCAACCGAATAATAACAGGCATTTCCCATATTTATTCTGTGTTTAATTTCCTTCCGAGTATCATTTACATTTGTTACTGTTGCTCCCAGGTATTTGAATTTCTTCACCTCTTCAAAAGAGGTGTATGTATGTTACGTCAAATTAATCTGCAAATAAAGTAATCGGAATTTAACCAAGAAGGATGACTGCAGTAAACAATCCAAATGATTACATGCCTACAAAGTCTCTCAGCCTGTTTTACTTAACGTGTGAAGGAGAGGACAGTATCAGCGATCAGGGCAATAAGTGACATAAAGGACATGAAATTATTGTCTCTGGAGACAGCGCTAAAATCTATTCGGGAGGGAGGGGGGGGGGGTCCACACCTGTGGAGTAACGGTCAGCCTGTCTGGCCGCGAAACCAGGTGGCACGGGTTCGAATCCCGGTCGGGGCAAGTTACCTGGTTAAGGTTTTCTCCGGGGTTTTCCCTCAACCCAACACGAGCAAATGCTGGGTAACTTTCGGTGCTGGACCGCGGATTCATTTCACCGGCATTATCACCTTCATATCATTCAGACGCTAAATAACCTAGATGTTGATACAGCGTTGTAAAATAACCCAATAAAATAAATAAATAAATAAATCTATTCAGGGCAGAGTTCAATTAATATGTGTTATCTAATGCCTACTCACTTCACTTTCGTGATTCGGGTTACATATATTGCGGACAGATGGCAGTACTGTGACTCATTTTCAATGTGTACACCACTTCGGCGGGTTACGCTGTACATGATGTGTATCTGTAAAGAGTTACGTCGTGTACTACTGGGTGTTCATTTCAAAGTGTCTCATGACGTCACTGTTGTTGGGTCACCGATTTGAAGCGAGTTTCAGTTTATATGTTAGAGAAGTTGCCTATTATTTAAGGCGTTCTTCAATCTGAACTTGAGAATGTGTACGGTATAACTTGAACGTCGTAGCAACAGATGGCGGTCTGTACGGTCTCTGTGCTACCATAACCTCTTTCGAACTGTGTTTTGCGCCGGCAAGTCGTACGCAGGGTATTTGTTATCATCGGTTGCGTATGGTAACATTCCACAACACAAATCAAATGCTCCGTGTCCATGTTGACCGTCGAAGTTAATGTCAACAAATACGTAAGTAATCGTCTTAACCCTCTCCCCATATCTCGACAGTACGTATTTCCAAACAGTTCACATTCCTGCCACTACCAGCGTTACCGTACGTATCGGCACGTACTCTTCAGAATGAACGCCGTACTTGCTAGCCAACTTCTCTGCCTCTTAGATTATACACCTGAGCTGCGGAAGTGTAGGAAGATTGAATTCTCTAGGCTCATCAGCTAGCCACATGACGGCATCCAGCGAGCCAAGACACATTTTGAACTGAACACCCAGTAGAGTGAGTATATGTTTAAGTGTAGTGTAAGCAACGGGTGAGGATGATGAAGGTGAGGAAGGACGAAGGGGAAACTCGGTGCCGGCACGTAGCCTAATCCTGTCAAATAGCGCCAGGCTTAACCTCCCCATCCGACGGACGAATCACTTTCAACAGTGACATATGCCTTCTCTTCATATGCACTGCGGAGAGATTTGGAATTTAACCCAGGCATATCGGTGCACAATTTAGTGATTATAAATTGTGCACCGCCATCTCTCCTAGTCCCGAGGTAGACATTTTACATGAAAATCCTTGACCCCACCGGGAATCGAACCGGACCGGAGACAGACTCGCTATCACAAAGCTAACTCGGCGGACAGAGTTCAAATATTGTGACAACACAAATACTGATCTTGTCCACAGAGTACAGCGTGTTCAGAATACCTGTGTTCGTTTCATTTGTAACAATAAAAAATTCGATCATGTAACGCCGTCACTTAAATTGTTGTTTTGGGATCCACTTAAAGAAAGAATAGTTTTCAATTCCCTCTTAGGCTATTAATATTTAATTATTATCCAAATTTCCACGCCCACTTATCTAGCATCTCGTTTTATTTACCCTTCACTGTCTCGAACCCGAAGCCTTCTCTCTATTCCTTTGGACAGAACATCCTTCTATTCGTCATTTTTCCAGTATGTCACTTCCAAAACCTCTGACTGAGGTTAAATTTAGTTTTCTTTGCTTGTTTTAATTGCTTTGCCCCATCCAGCCCTACGAAAAGAAAATTATTTTTATCCTTATTTTCTACAATATGCATTCCCGTTTCGGTTATCTTCATGTTTACCTAAGATTTCGTGATAATCTTATGGTGTGTCATAATGTCGCTTGATGTTTGATTAATAAGTGCCTATTAGAATTTTAGAACACGAGAGGAGTCTACATTGTCAGCATGTGCACAAGAAATACTGTTCCTCCCATTCTTCCTTAAACTCACGTTTCCGAACAGACGTTGAAGGTTTTGAGAAAGAAACAATCTAATATAAGCGGGTAACCAGCCACTAATAGATGCTTGTTTACTGGTGTTGTAGGGGAGTTGGATGGAAGGGAGGGAGTGAGTGAAGCAAAGACATTTTACTGTGCTGCCCCTGTGACGTCACTATTGCTAGTGATCAAGATTACATTTTTCCCGATCCCTGGTGTGCATGTACACTTCCATCTCAACCGTAATGTGATTAAAAAAGCAATAATTGTTGGTGTTTGGCGTGATCATCGAGGTAAATAGTAATAGTGGAGAGAGAGCTAGATGTAACTTCTGCTACAAAACTGAAACCGTAGTCAGCTATGGTGGCTATGGCAACCATATT